>NC_143145.1:57815348-58120932 GCF_059928025.1 Delphinapterus leucas
AGAACACTTTGTCTGGAGGGTAGTAATCAAGGGAGAGGGTGGTATAAGGTGAGGATAGAAAGGATGATAGAGGCTAGGCCATGTAGGGTCATATGGGTTGCAGTGAAGTGTTGATCTTTTACTTCAGTGCAATGGCAGTTGTTGGAGAATGTAATGCTGATGAGGAATACAACTTGATTCACCTTTGCAGATCACTCTATTACATGGAGTGGAACTGGAGGTAAAAAGCAAGAGGGGAACAATAGTTTGCATTATTTTGATTCTAGTAAAACATTGCTTCATGTGATGAAGCTACAGATCTCAAATAGAGTTTGTAGTACCACTAGTGGAATTTGTGTGGCTGCACAAGGAGGAAGAAACAAGAAACAAAACTCAATTTCTACAGTTCAACTTAGTTACCTTCAAAATGAGATGATGGAAATATACAAACATACCTTGTTTTCTTCACATTAGGAGATAATGAATGGCTATCAGTTAGAGATTCAGGTTAACTAATAGGTCATTGATATTGTGCCTGGTGATCTCCATTTTATGACTTCTCTTGAAATATGTCTAAATGCACATAGACCAGAGCAGCCTGAGAAAAGGAGGTATAAAACTCTCCAGTTCCCTTCCAACTAAAGGAAGACCACAGATTCAGCTGTGGCAAGAAACAGCTGATGCTTGAGCAAGTTTTTATTTGTCCATTCATTGGCTTTCATTTATATATTTGGTTAGTTTTAAAATAGAATTAAAGAGGTCTCAATGCATTGCAATTAAGAGGTAGAACTAGAGTTCCAGAGACCTGGGCGCCAACCTCAGCTCCGCCATTTACTTAGGGACAGTAACTTTGCTGAGTTCCAGCTTCCTCATTAGTAGAGTGGGGATGTGTTTGCTTTAAGGATTAATTAAGATAACACCTATAAAGTGTTTAGAATACTGCCTGATGTTAATAAGCATTCAGCAATTACTAGCTTAAAAAACATAGACATGTAAAAGAGGTAAAATTTTGCCCTGGGTTAATTAGCTTTCAATTAAATTAAAATTTCATGAAGGCAGAAACCAGGACTGTTTGGTCATAACCATATGCCCAGTAGCTAACCCATTGCTAGACACCAAGTAGCCATGTAATATTGATACATACTACTGAAGGAAGGAAGACAGGCAGGAAAAAAGGAAGGAATGCAGGAAGCAAGGAAGAGAGGGAGGGATTTTCTAACTAATAGAAAGTGAATTGTCTGAAGGAGGATCCCATTAAGGAAAAAGAATTGCTTATATTCAAGACTTTTGATAAAAGACTGAAAAGTGTCGAGGATTTCTTGAGATTATATAGAATAGGGATTCTAGAGCTATTTGTATGCATATGTGTTGCACCTAGGGTATTGCATACATGCATAGTATTCATTCTAGTGTCTGATTTCAAGTTCCAAAATATACCTCTAGTGTATCCACTCGTCTCCATTTGCACTGTTACTATCCTAGCCCAAGACACAGACATCCCTCATCTGGACGATTGCTGTCTCTTCTGTGTATGCCTAGAATATACTGAACTCCTTCCAGCCACAGCACTTTTTCAGTTTGCTATATCTTCTATTTATTTATTTATTTATGGCTGCGTCGGGTCTTAGCTGTGGCACGCAGGATCTTCGCTGAGGCATGCAAGACCTTTCGTTGTGGTGCTCGGGCTTCTCTCTAGTTGTGGCGTGCGGGTTTTCTCTTCTCTGGTTGTGACGTGCAGGCACCAGGGAGCGTGGGCTCTGTAGTTTGTGGCATGCAGGCTCTCTAGTTGAGGCGCATGGGCTTAGTTGCCCTGCAGCATGTGGGATCTTATTTCCCTGACCAGGGATTGAACCCCATCCCCTGCATTGTAAGGTGGATTCTTTACCACTGGACAACCAGGGAAGTCCCACCTTGCTGTGTCTTCTATCTGGAGTGCTCTTCCCCTGGGCTTTCTCCCTTTACTCAGCCTTCGGTTTAAAAGTCACCAACTCTGGGAATGTAAATTAGTGCAGCCACTATGGTGAACAGTATGGAGGTTCCTTAAAAAACTAAAAATAGTGTTACTATATGATCCTGCAATCCCACTCCTGGGCACATGTCTGGAGAAAACCATAATTTGAAAATATACATGAACCCCAGTGTTCATTGCAGCCCTATTTTCAATAGCCAAGACATGGAAGCAACTTGAATGTCCATCTACAGATGAATGGATAAAGAAGTTGTGATATATATATATATATATATATATACACAATGGAACATTACTCAACCATAAAAAAAAATGAAGTAATGCCATTGGATTGGATGGACCTAGAGGTTAATCTACTGAATCAAGTAGGCCAGACGAAGACAAATATCATATGATGTAGCTTATATGTGGAATCTGAAAAAAAAAGATACAAATGAATTTACTTACAAAACAGAAACAGATCCACAGACATAGAAAACAAACTTACGGTTCTCATAGGAGAAGGTAGGGGAGAGGGATAAATTAGGAGGATGGGACTAACATATATACACTACTGTATATAAAATATATAACCAACAAGAACCTACTGTATAGCACAGGGAACTGTACTCAATAATTTGTAATAACCTATAGGGGAAAAGAATCTGAAAAAGAATATACATATATATCTATATATGTATAACTAAATCACTGCTGTACATATGAAACTAACATGACATTGTAAATCAACTATATGTCAATAAAAAAAAATTTTAAATAGTCACCAACTCAAAGTGCCCTTTCTTGGTCATATCACCCAAGTAGATTCTCCTTAATTTTTGTGAGCGCACCATATGTATATTCTTTCTTCTACTTATTAAAATCTATAGTAATTTGTTTGTTACCTAAAATGAATGAATGAATGAATTTATTTCTGATTTGACTGTCCTCGAAATACTCTAAACTAGCAAAGAATTTATTGAAGCAAACCACTGTTGTCCTTTGTCTCTTCCAACGACTTAAACTTTGTGGTGGGACCTACAAGTTCAAATTAAATACGTTTTTCTGAGCAGCATATCAGAGGCCACCTTTCGTCACTGGTTCACTATTTATAGGAAATCAAAACCACTATGTAAGTTGCAGAAAAGTTATCTACCTACCGCAAGAGTAAATACAGTAATTTCCATCCTTTACTCCTTCCATTCTTTGGTAGGCATCTGCTATCATGGCATACATACTGAAATCTCAATTCAGGAGTGAAAATCTGAAACCAAGCTATCTGCTTTTATATACTCTGGCACTGTCTTATTTAAAATAATCCAAGAATGAAAATATGAGCTAAGCTGTTTGCTTTTTTAAACACTGAACATGTTGATCCTGAAATTCCACTGGACAGGATTTTACTCTCTACAAAGAGTTCCCGTTGACCTTGAATTATTCAGATATCTAGCAATACAATACCCTCCAATATGTTCACTGTGAACAGATAGAATTTGAGCTAAATTATCTCACAATCACAGTCTCATAACTCATTAAATAACAGAGATTAAAAGAGTTTTTAGGAAAGCATTAAGATCTGAGGCTCTGAAATCACAGCACCCTAAGTTTGAGTGCTACATCTAATAAGCCATGCATCCTTGGGAAAATTACTCTACCTGTCTAAGGCCCCAGTTTCCTCATCTATGAAATGAGGATAAAAAAATATTTCATTAAGTTCTTGTCAGAGATAAATATGATAATGCATGTAGAATATTTTCTATAGTAGCTTTCTCAATACATATTAGCTGTTACAATAATAATGATTATTATTATAATTGTTATTGGGTCTTTGACTTCAAATGGATTTCATGGGTCATCTCATCCAAACTGCAGTGAAGTTCCAGGGATCTCCAGTTTACAAGTGGTCATCCAGATGCTTCTTGAGTGATTCCCATGAGTAACTGCTCAGTAGATTACAAAGTAGATTATTCTCTTTTCCACAACTCCAATTATTTGAAGATAATTTATGAGCACAAATCTGTCTTCCTATCTTGTGTGGGTTCTAGTTCTGTTTGTTAGAGTAAATGGAATTAAACTAAACCTACGGCCCTAAGAGATGTCTTCAAGTCTTTGAAAAAAGCTATTTCATTTCCTTCCTCCCACTTCCACTGTACGGTCCAACTCTTCATACTAAGCTAAACATCTCCAGTTCTTCACATGACACCTTTCATTTTCCTGATCTCTCGCCTCTGAACATATTCCACTCTGTCAATATTCTTCTTAACAATAATTGAACAAAATACTTCAGAATTTGTCTGACAAGAGCAGTGACTAGACGTACAATTACATTCCTTTTCCTGTAAACTACTTTTCACTTAATGCAAGGCAAGAATGCCTTAGCTTTTTGGGCTCAGATCTTTGAATGATATTGAGCTTGCTCTCAATTAAATATCCAAGTTATTTTCCACATGAATTCCTGTTAAGCCAGTTGTCCCTGCATATTGTATTAATATCAGCCCATATTTCCAGTCTGATGAAATCTTTTTGAATCCTGATTCTTTTTTGAGCATATTAACTATCACTTCCAGCTTTCTGTCAAGAACAATGTGACCAGTCTGCCTTCTGTGTCTTCATTTATGTTGTTGATAAGACTATCAAATAGGATCCAGCCGTGGGAAGAACACTGTGACCACTCTGACGATGTCCCTCCAGGTTGAGATCAGTCCATGAATTAACATTCTTTGCATACAGTTATTCTCTTTGTAAATCTCCCTAATTACACTGTTACCCAGTTCCTATTCTTACCTACCAGCACGCTGCTCTTGGATGTGTGATGTAATGGAACATCACGGGCTTTGAACCCAAATGTAACTGGGTTCAAATCCTTGCTTTGTCACGGACTACCTGTGTGATATTGGGGCAGTTATTTAACATCTCTGAACTTCTCTTGTCTAACTTACAAAATAGTTTTTAATTAGTAGGCTAATTCCATAAAGAATTTTTTCATGTTGATCTATATATCTCCAATAGCCAGCATATTTCAGGCACATTCTCAGTAAAATTTGCAAAATGAATTACTGAATAAATAAAGGAACGATGATTGGGTCAAATTACTTATTTACATCAACATACATTGCCTACATGTATGTTATTTCTCTGATCTATATGTCTGGTCCACTTATGAAAAAATGGTAGTCAATGAGATTATTAAAGTATTATTTATTCTTAAATGATCCATTGCTAGCTCCTAATAATCACTATATCTCTCCGTTTTTTACTGAGATACAATTGACATATTATTAAATTTACCTTTGTAAATTGTACAATCTAGTGGCTTTATTATATTCACAGAGTTGTGCAAACATCAGAATCTAATTTCAGAACATTTTCATCACCATGAAAAGAAATCCTGTATCCATTAGTAGTCACTCCCCATTTTCTTTCAAACCTTCAGCTCTAGACAGCTACTAATCTACTTTCTGTTTCTACAGATTTGCCTATTATCTAACATTTTAGATAAATAGAATCATTTAATAGGTTGTCTTCTGTGGTTCTATTCTCTCACTTAATCTTTTCAATGTTTATGCAGGTTGTAGCCTGTATCTGTACTTCATTCCTTTATAAGGCCAAATAATATTGTATGGATGTACCATGTGTTATTTATCCATTCATCAATTGATAGACATAGGAGTTGTTTCAACTTTTTGGCTATTATGAGTAAAGCTGCTATGAGAATTTGCATACATGTTTTTGGGTGGACATGTGTTTTCATTTCTCTTGGATGTATACCCATGAGTGGAATTTATTGGTTACAGTGTTACTCTGTTTAACCTCTTGGGGAACTGTTTTCAAAAGCAGTTATAGCAGGGACTTCCCTTGGTGGTCCAGTGGTTAAGACTTTGTCATCCAATGCAGGGGGTGCTGGTTTGATCCCTGATCGGGGAGCTAAGGTCCCACATGCCTCATGGCCAAGAGACCAAAACATAAAACAGAAACAATATTGTAACAAATTCAATAAAGACTTTAAAAATGGTCCACGTAAAAAAAATCTTAAAAAGAAAGCAGTTGTACCATTTCGTATTCCCACCAACAGTGTAAGAGAGTTCCAATTTCTCCACATTCTAGCCAACACGTGCTATTGTTCAACTTTTTGATTATAGATATCTTAGTGCGTGTGTAGTGGTATCTCATTGTTGCTTTGACTTGCATTTCCATTATGACTAATGCTGTTGGGCATCTTTTCATGTGCTTATTGGCCATTTGTATATCTTCTTTGAAGAATGCATATCCAAAGAAATTGCCCATTTTTCAATTGTATTACTTGTCTTTTTATTTTTGAGTTGCAAGAGGTCTTTTATATTCTGGATACTAGTCCTTTATCAGATGTATGATTTGCAAATATTTTCTCCCATTCCATGGGTTATCTTTTAACTTTTTTTTTTTTTTTTTGGCTGTATTGGGTCTTCGTTGCAGTGCATGGGTTTTCTCTATTTGTGGGTAGCGGGGGCTACTCTTCATTGCGGTGAGTGGGCTTTTCATTGCTGTGGATTCTCTAGTTGTGGAGCATGGGCTCTAGGCGTGCAGGCTTCAGTAGTTGTGGCACATGGGCTTAGTTACTGTGCAGCATGTGGGATCTTCCTGGACCAGGGATCCAACCCCTGTCCCCTGCATTGACAGGTGGATTCTTAACCACTGCACCACCAGGGTAGTCCCTCTTTTAACTTTTTTGCTAGTGTCTTTTAAAACACAAAATTTTTTAAGTTTGATGAAGTTGTATATATGTATGCATGTTTGTTGTTCTTGTGCTTTTAGTGTCATCTGTAAGAAACTGTTGCCTAATCCAAAGTTATATCTATGTCTTCTTTTATATTTTCTTCTAAGAGTTTTATAGTTTGCTCTTAATTTTAGGTCTTTAACCATTTGGAATTAGTTTTTGTATATGGTCCTTCTTCATTCTATGGCATAAGGATATCCAGTTGTCCTAGCACAGTTTGTTAAAAGGCTAATTTTTCTGTGTTGAATATTCTTGGAATCCTTGTTGAAAATCAGTTGACTGTAAATGTTTATTCCTGTACTTTCAATGCTCTTCTAGTACTCTATATGTCTATCCTTATGCCAGTACCACACTGTTTTGAATACTATAGCTTGGTAGTAAGTTTTGAAATTGATATATGTGAGTCCTTCATCTTTGCTCTTTTCCAAGATTGTTTAAGCTATCTGGTGTCTTGTATTTTTATCTAAATTTTAGGATAGATTGCCCATTTCTGTAAAAAAAGACAGCTGGAATTTTGATAGGAATCATATTGACTATGAAGATCAGTTTAGGGAGTATTGCCATCTTAACAATATAAAGTTTTCAATCCATGACATAAGATGTCTTTCCATGTGTTAGTTCTTTAATTTCTTTCAATGATATTATGTAGTTTTCAGTGTATAAGTCATGAACTTTTTGTTGATTTTATTTGTAACAATTTTATTCTTTTTGGTGCAATTGTATATGGAATTTAAAAAAAAATTCCTTTCAGATTGTTCATTGCTAGTGTTATAAACATATAACCAATTTTTGCATCATTACTTGTATGCTGAAACCTTGCTGAACTTGTTTATTAGCTGTAATAGGAGATTTTTTGGATTTTTCATGATTTTTTCATATATCATGCCTTCTTCAAATACAGAAATTTTACTTCTTCTTTTCCGATTTGGATCCCTGTTATTTCCCTTTCTTGCTTAATTATGCTGGCTGAATCTCCAGTACAATGTTGTATTGTATGTTGAATGTTGAAGTAGTGAAAGTGGACATCCTTGTTCTATTCCTGATTTGGGGGAAAAGATTTCAGCCTTTTATAATTAAGTATGACATTAGCTATGGGGGTTTGTAAGTGCCCTCTATAAAGCTGGAGAAGTTTCCTTCTATTCCTGATTTGTTAAATGCTTTTTATCATGAAAGGGTGATGGATTATGTCAAATGCCTTTCTGCATCTTTTGAGATGATTATGTGGTTTTTGTCCTTTATTCTATTAATATGGTGCATTACCATATTATTTTTGTATGTTGATTTATTTCATATTATTTATTTTCATATGTTGAATCAGCCTTGCATTCTAGAATAAATCCTATGTGGTCGTGGAATATAATCCTTTTTTTAAAATGTCTTTGGAGTCAGTTTGCTAGTAACTCAATGAACCAATATTTTCCAAATAGCCAAAGGATGATATTACAAAATCATGCATGGGTAAGCAATCTATTTAAAGAACAAGATAGATCATAAATTTTAATGTAACAGAATATGAAAAACTTATTAATATGGTTTGAGATTCTACAGTGAAGCTAATCTTTAACAACTTACTATTTGTTGAGTTTTAGGGCAATATTAAAAAATTAGCCATAATTATATGAAAAAACTATTAAAATGTAGTCAGTTCTGTTTTAATGCATGTTTTGAAAATCTAAAGTTGTTCTAACCTGAACCATTAGGTGAATGCAATAAACTGCACCCAGCTGAATGAAGCTGCATAGGGCTATATAAAATGCATCCAGACACACACTTCATGAGAATACTGGGCCACATCCATCCATATCTGGTGTTATAAGGTTCCTTTTAACACCTGTCACCAGTCCTAAGAAACTCTCAAGCTATAAGTCTTCTCATGGCCAATGCCACATGGCTCCTGCTCTAAACTCTTTAACATTCCCATTTCCTCTCAGTTTGTTTTTTCATCCCTCTCCCTTCTCTTCTTCATCTCTCTTTTCTCTTACTTTGTTCTCTTCCTGTAGTACATGTGGTGAAAGAAGTGAGATCCAAAACAGGCAATCCTGGTGAAAGTGAAGGCACCCACTTCTACAAGCAAACGTCAGATGATTTTCAAAGTAAAGTACCATATGTATTACAGTATTTATTCATTCCTTAATCACTTAACATGTTTAAAACTGGGCTACAAATTTTATTAGAATCCAATCTGTTTTTTTTTAATTACATTCCTATCTTTTTTTAATGTGTCGCTGAGAAGTTTATGAGTGTTACATCCCTAACCCTATTTTCCTATCAGCCTTGTGTGTTTTTTATTGAGGTAAATTTCACCTAACATAAAATTCACCATTTTAACCATTTTAAAGTATACAATCCAAAAAAAAAAAAAGTATGTAGTCTGATGGCTTTTAGTACATTCTCAACCTGTGGAACAATTTACCACTATCTAATTCCAGAACATTCTCATCATCCCCAAAAGAAATGTCATACCTATTAAGCAATTCCTTCCCATTTCCCCTCCCACCAACACTGGCAATCACTAATCTGCTTTCTCTGGATTTGCCTATTCTAGACATTTCATATGAATGGGATCATACAATATGTGGTCTGTCATGCCTGGCTTCTTTCACTTAGTATGATGTTTTCAGGTTCATCTATGTTATAGCTTGTGTCAATACTTCATTCTTCTTTATGACAGAATAATATTCCCTTTATGAATATATGACATTTTGTTTATCCATTGTTGTCCATCACTTGATGGACATTTGGGTTGTTCTCATTTTTGGCTACTATGAATAATGTTTTAATAAACATTGGTGTATAAGTACCTGAGTCTCTCTTTTCAGTTCTCTTGGGTATATACCTAGCAGTAGGATTGCTGGATCAGATAGTAATTCTATGTTTAACTATTTGAAGAATAGCACAATGCCCCCCCCCCCGCTTTAAAAATTATTATAGGCATCTTAGTGAATGTGAAGCAGTATTTCACTGTGGTTTCGATTTGCATCTCTATTCATAAGGGACATTAGTCTGAAGTGATCTGTTTTTCTGGTTTTTGTATCATGGTCTCATAGAACGAGTTTGAAAGCTTTGGGAAGAGTTTGAAAAGGATTTCACTTTTTTGATGAGTTTGAAAATACTAATGTTAATTATTCTTTAAATATTTAGTAGAATTCGTAGGCAAAACCATCTGATCATGAACTATTCTTGTTGAAAGTTTACCAGTTACTGATTTAATCTCTTTGCTTCTTATAGGTCTATTTAGATTTTCTATTTCCTTTTTAGTTAGTTTTGATAGTTTATCTCTTTCTAGGAATTTGCCAATTCCATCTAGATTATTTAGTTTGTTGGTACACAATTACTCACTATATTCTTTTACAATCTTTTTATTTGTTCTACCCTTTACAACTTAAAGATCATTCCACTTGCAAAAAAGAGAAACTGATCATTTCCTTTTTCTCCTCTTAAAATTTTAGCATCTACTCTAAGAGGTAGTCAGTCTTTCAAAATATCTAGATTAGTAAAAATCATAAAGAAATATGGCATACAATTGCATTTGACATTTCAGGCATAATAGCTAATTGTTTTTGTTTACATTTTTTACAAAGTTTAACTTATTCTGAATGTTAGTATAATATTAGTATTCCTACATAATTCTTATTTTTACATGTCTTTACCCTTTTTGGTGTTTCCCTTAGTTAAATGACTTTGCTTTTATCTTTAGCCAGAATTAACCTGTTAAACAAGACTACAGTTGCCTAATATTTATTGAATAATAAAATGTATACATTTTTACTAATGTTCATAACCAGATGCTTTTAACTGTTCTGTCCCTTTGCAGGGCAAAGGAAGTGAGAATAAAGATGAGAATTGCCTTTCCAGAATATATGGCATATTCAACTCTGTTTCTGTGTCTCTCTTCTCCATTTGACCTTGTTTCCAATATTTGTGCTTTCCTCTCTGATTTCCTCCTGAAGGCTACAATCAGACTGTCCTTTGGTTCTTTCATATCTGAGGCACACTCACTGCCATTTTTGTATCTATCAAATGAAGACAAATATGCCATATCAGTAATATTTACATCTACAAAGAAAAACAAATAAATAAAAACAATAAAAAGCCCCAAAAGCAACTTAAGGAAGGAGTCACTCTAAGGAATATTTTCTAGTTATACATTTAGAATGAGAGTTTTCAGTTTGGGGAGATCTTCCATCTACCTCACACTCTGTCAATGTTTGTGCATGTGAGCATATAACACAATAAATTTTGAATAGAATTAACATGCAGTATTCCCTTCTCCTAAAAGATACCATCTTTTCCGTCCTAAGATCACTGACTTATGTGAGCATACATTCATTCAAGAAACTTGTATTACTATATGCCAGGGATATAAAAGTGAACAAAAGAAAAGATGGACAGATGTACTTACCTTCATTTATTCTAGCTAGAGGAGACGGACAATACACAAAATTGGTAAGTAAATTGTATAGCAATTGAAAATGTGATTAGTACTTTTGAGAGAAAAGAAAAAGGTGAGATGCTAATTAAAAAAAAGATGAGAGGTGTGAGAGCCTTATTTCACAATGGGTGATAATTTTCTTCCCTGCAAGGATGACATTTGCACAAAAAATTAGAAGATATTTCCATGATTTAGTTTCTCTGTTCAGGTAGTTGTCATGATGTTTTCCCTTCAAAGTCTCTCTTTGACATGCAGCACCTACATTTCTGCCAGTGTAAAACATCCCCCCGTTTTTGTGTGGTGTTCTTCCACCTCCATGCATACTTGTCCCTTTTCCAGTTCATCAAATATCTTTCCACTCTGCTTACAATGGAGGGTGTGTTCTCCCAGTAGGAGAGATATTTGTTCCTCTAAATGGCATTTTAAAAAAACACTTGTCTTGGGCTTCCCTGGTGGCGCAGTGGTTGAGAGTCCGCCTGCCGATGCAGGGGACACGGGTTCGTGCCCCGGTCCGGGAAGATCCCACATGCCGCGGAGCGGCTGGGCCCCTGAGCCATGGTCGCTGAGCCTGCGCGTCCGGAGCCTGTGCTCCGCAGCGAGAGAGGCCACAACAGTGAGAGGCCCACGGACCGCAAAAAAAACAAACAAACAAACAAAAAACCCAACATTTGTCTTATACCATGACTGTCTTATAATAGATATATGTCCTCTAAAGAATTTCTGCTTTTGGACATACTCTCCAAGTTCACTCTTCTAAATCTTCCTCAGATGCTGTGATGTATTTTTCTTTCAGAGCAAGCTGCCAGTTTCTATTATTTTTTACGTGGGCCATTATTCTCTATTACTAGAGAAATCGTTTTACACATTTTTTAAAATTTTTAGAAAAATAATCCAGCTAATTTGAGAAAGCTATATTTAAGTTAGTTAACAAATGTTTAATCCAACACTTTATATGTACAAGTAGAAAGCAGCCTACCAGTTTTTTATTTCCTTAAATTAGACACTTGCATTTGAATTAGCAAAAGGGTCCCCCAAATCTGAAGCCTGAAGAACCATTGGTGTCATTCTTCCAAGAATATTTATATTATTTAAGGATATTTATATTAAAAGAATTTTATTACAGGTAGTTTCATGACAGTAAGATAAGATCCCTAAAATAGTAGAGTCAAAAGGTTGGGAGAGATATTTTCTTTAGTAGGATGCAAAGAGGAAGGAATTAGCATGTGTTGAGCGTCTACTAGATATGAAGCCCTATAATGGTCCTCACAATACCACTCTAATGGTATATGAGTCTCATGTAAAGAGACTCTAATATACCCATTTGACAAATAGTGCAACTGTGGTCTGAGAAGGTAAGTAACCTACTCCAGGTCACACAGTTATAGACTGGCAAAGCTCAGACTCAAAAACTGGTCTAAAGACCATCATATGTCTTTCCAGGCTTTCATGTAATAATAGAACTCAAACCAGGCCCTTTCCAAAGAGTAATTAATATAGAAATCCAAGCCACAAAACCTTACTAACCAAACAAGGAATGGTTGAGTCACATCCAATTTGTAAAGTACCTAAGGATAGTTAATTGAAGAGCCACCAATTTACATGAACAATCTATGCATCATTTGTGACAGGAAAGGAGAACAAAGGCCAAAATCCTTGTCCTGCCCACAAGACACACAAAGCAGAAAAGGTTTTGTCCTAAGATAAGACCTTACAAAATTCTTTTTAAAACCTTTATTTTCAGCATATTTTAGGAAGCACGACAAGTATTTAACAAATACTCAAGTACTGAAATAACACAATGGTGAACCTTCAAGATTGACATGAGAATTTTTGTTCAGGTGCATACGGAGGGACTGTCTCTCTCCTCTTTGCCAAGGTTGCAGTTATCAAGGTGTTACTGGAGTCAGCTTCCCTCTAGTGCAGGGGAACGATGGGTCCCATGGTCATGGTCTCCACACAGAGTAGTTAGCTCTGCTCTGAGGAAAACTTGTTGCATAACTTGTTGCAGCACTCTTAAATTAGTCTGGACATCATGAGAGTTCACATCCCTTGTCAAAAAAGAGAGTGGGGATGACTTGGAGCCTACCAAAAAGAATCATGCCTGGAAAACCAGCTCAGTTACTCAGGTTTAACAGAGGATTTGTCATTAATATTAGTGTGGTTACCATACAATTTATCAGCCAAACTAGAACTCTTTAGAGGGGGTTGTTATTAAAAAATACTTTCGGATAACAGACAGAAACTGGAGTTGCACCGAGAAGTGGAAGACTACTTCTTAGTATCACGTTTGTAAATAAGAAGACAAGCATCTCAGCTGTGCATATGCACCGTGAAGTATCACAAGCTCTCTGGGATCATTTTAGACAAAAGAAGCCTATGTGATAGTACCAGCTAGAAGCCTCACCTCTGGTCTTGGTCCCTGATTAAATGAGCCTCAACGCATGTTAGTGTGCGGAAAGTGAGAACACAGTTCTGTTTTGCCTTTTGTCCCAAGGATACGAGCTCTGAGACCAAAGGGCAGTGCTACAGAGTAAACCATGGCTTTTTCCCTCTTTCTTGTGGCACCACACCTTTCTGTTCATATTTAGATACTAGCACTTGAAAGATATGCGGCCCTTGGCCTTATTCCCTGCCTATCTGTGAGCAACTCAAGAATAAAGAGCATTATCTTACTCATCTCTGGAGCCTCAGGATTCAGCACAGGGCTGCACAATGCATCTTCAATAAATGTAGGTAAGTTGAATGAAAATGGTGCAATCGAGGTTCTTAATCCTGAAAAGTATATGATTTACTACACTAACACTGAACTAAAGAAACGAATTTTCCCTCTTGGTTATTAAAAACCACACTGATTGAGTTTCAGGAAGAACCTCCTAAGAAAATCTCAGTGCTTCTAACCCTCACTTCTTCTTCACTTTGTTGTCACACGGAAATGTAAGAGTGAAAGCAAAATAGATATTTTCAAGTTTTTCCCAATGTTAACCACAAGCTTAAGGCAACTTCAACTTTGCCAATTACTTGTTCAATCTCTTCACAGCCTTTTTGGTTATTTCAGCTTTGGTCTGCCAGCAGGGTATCAGTTTTACCAGCCTATTTCTGTGTCTGCTAAGCAGAAATTATTGCAGTGTTTCCTAAGATGGACTGGAATGGTAAATATTCTTTTTGAACTCACCCTGCCTGCCATACCTTTCTTTCTCTTCAGCCACCATGGAATCAGAGTTCTAAATAAAGAACTTACATGTGTTTTTAAGCAGCCAAGTTCACCTCTGTTTATTTCACCTCCGGAATATTCTTTGGCTAGAAGCTCTGGGAGCTTCATTTACCGGTGGCTCAGTTAAGACAGACAACGACATACTTCCAAGATGGTTTTTGGGCCGAATTCAACTAGAGCTGCTTCAAATTTTTTTAGACATAGAAAGGGCGTAAATACATATATTTTTGATAGCAACTATGGAAGAGTTGCAGCATCATATCTTTTTTGGAATGAGGTGTGATATAAATAAATAGATAACTACGCAGAGTTCCATCTCAGATATTTGTTTACAAGGAAAACGTCTGATGCCTCCAATCTATCCTCTTTATGCTGCCAGAGTTACTTTCCTAAAGTGAGAAACTGATCCTATCACCGCTACGCCTCCAATCCTTCCAAGTCTCACTTGACCCACCAGTTTGCATTTCTTACCTCCATTTACAAGGCCTGGAGTGCTATAAACTTTCCAGACTCACCTCCCTCCACCCTCTCACATGCTCCTTCCATTCCTATGTAGTGACATAGATTGATAGCAAAAATGACCCCAATCTCCTACCCACCCCCCGACTCTGCCATGTGACTATAGAACACCCACTGATTTTCCTACTGGTGACTTGCTTTGCCTAATTGAATGTGATGGGGCACAGTTCAATATCCAGTCCTCAAAAAGCCTTACGTGCTTTTGCTGTCTCTTAGAACCCTGCCTCGGCCACAGAAATAAGCCCATGCCAGTTTGGTGGAGAATGAGAGTTCACACGCAGCAGAGACAAGTCATCCTAGCTGAGAACATCTTAGACCAGCCAGCTCCCAGCTACAGGCCAGTAGATCACAGATGCAAGAGTGAATCCTGCTTAGATGTGCAGAATGCAGCCAGATCCACAGAACCAGCCAGCCTACCCATAGATTCATGGTAAATAATAATGCTTGTTGTTTAAGCCACTGGATTTGGAATAATTTATTACAGAGCTTTAGTGTGGCCAAACAGAATGGATAGACATGATATACATACCAAACTGTTTATAGTTCCTGAACACAAATGATCTTTCACCTCCTCACTGTTTTTAAAGATGCTATTCTCTCTGTTTAGAATAAGTGTTAATTCAGTCCATAGTTATTAATATGTCACTCACATTCCTCAACATTCATCTCCCCTGTCTTTGTCAGCCAGGGACAATTCCACTCGCTTTTCAAGATCTTGCAACTCAAGTGCTCCTGTGACACCAGCAATATTGTAATGGATCGAAATCTCCCTCATTCCTCCTCCTCTCTCTTCCCTCAGAGTTAGTCACTCTCTCTGTGCTTCTGAGCATTTCACACCTAGCTCCATTCTAGCAGTTGTCACATTATATTGAATTTATTTTACTTTTCTATCTCCTACACTGGACTGTAAGCTCCTTGGAGAGGAGAGGAGAGGCTATTTTAGAGTAGTCAGGGCATAGGACAGGTTTACACATTTTAGTTGCATGACTCTATTAACTTCCTACTAAGAGTTTGTTTCTTATCAATGAATCTCTATACTCATAAAATAAAGATATAGAAATATTACAAAAGTGAGGACAATAAGTTAGTTTTCAATCATGTATTAGCACTATGCTAGCATCAAGGAAATAAAAAGCAGACTGTTAAGCCTATAAAAGAGATGGGTTAAGGTCATCATAAAGACTTGTGGGATAAGTAGCCCCCTGAATGATCTGATTTATCAAATTTTTACTTTATTCAGAAACCAGAAGGTATATTCTTATTGGAACTACTGCATTTAAGAAGGAAGATATGAGACAGAAAATGATTTTCACTGTAGAGTAATTCTGTCTTGGCAAATGTTTGATTACTATATACAATTCCTGCTCAAAGAACATATTTTCTGACTAGGAGAGATGACTTGAAAAATTCATAAAGTGAATTAAACTTGTTTGAATACGCAATGTGCTCTCTCCCTTTTTATGGTACCCATGTTAAACAGGTTCTTTTGGATGCATGGAATAAAGACTCCACCCAGATAGCTCAGTGGAGAAAGGTAATTGTAAGGATACTAAGACTAAAGCCAACAGGATCCTTATTTGTAAAACTCTGAGGACAGGAACTACAACAGGACAGCTGTGTCACAGAGAAGGGAGCTGGAAGGCTGACAACCTGTGTCCCATCAGCAACAGGAGACTATTTGATCTGCCCCTCACTCAACTGCCGGCTACCATCCTGGTACTGACTACTGCTACGCACTCTCTTCTCCCCTAACCTCAGATCCCTGCTTCCACCTAAATGAAACTCACAACTTGGTCCCACTGCCCTCACAGCCTCTCTCAGAGTGGCCAATTCACTTCAGCTCCCCTTCAGAGGACTGATTCATTTCATGTTTGTAAATTCAAACTGCCAAGAGAAATAATCTGATTGACACAGATACTTCATATTTAATCTTTCCACAGCAGTTCTCCACTCAAGCTGGGGGCCAGCCCTGAGATTGGCTACCTCACTCCTGTGGAAAGGAATGCTACATCAGCATAAGACTGAAGAATGAAATTTTTATGTCCTCTGGGGCCTTAAATATTCATTATTAATTTAGCCTTTGTTTCAAAGGAAAAAACAGGAACAAAATTTTAAGATCCTGATTGGTTGACTTTTTTAAAAAATAGACTTAATTTTTACAGCAGTTTTAGGTTCACAGCAAAAAGGAACCAAAAGTATAGAGATTTCTCCTATATCCCCTGGTGGCACACATGCACAGTCTCTCCCACTATCAATATCCCCCACCAGAGAGGTTATAATCAATGAACTTACACTGATATACTGTTATCATTCAAAACCCATAGTTTATATTAGGGTTTACTCTTCGTGTTGTACACTATATGGGTTGTAAATTTATGACATGTATCCATCATTATAGCACCATATAGAATAGATTCACTGCCCTAAAAATCCTCTGTACTCTGGCTGTTCATCCTTCCCCCTCCCCAAATCCTGGCAATTAATGAACTTTTTACTGTCTCCAAAGTTTTACCTTTTCTAGAATGTAATGTAGCTGGAATTATACACTATGAACCCTTTTCAAATTGGTTTCTTTAATTCAGTAATATGCATTTTTCAGTTTCCTCCATGTTTTTTCATGGCTTGTTATTTCTTTTTAGCACTGAATAATATTCCATCGTCTGAATGTACTACAGTTTATTTATCCACTCACTTACTGAAGGACATTTTGGTTATCTCCAAGTTTGGGCAATTTTGAATAAAGGTGGTATCAACATCCACATGCAGATTTTTGTGTAGACATAAGTTTTCAACTCATTTGGGCAAATACCAAGCTATTGCTGGATCACATGATAAGAGTGTGTTTAGTTTTATAAGAAACTGTGAATTGTCTTCCAATTGGTTCACTTTGAAACTTTCTCCTCTCAAAATATTAATGCTTTCTTCTCTGAACCATGGAATTGGCAATGACATAAAATGACTCAGCTATGCTTTAATCAGTCTATGAAAACCTTCTTCTATTGCCTTTCTTATCTCTTTCTCTTATTCTTCACAACAATTTTGCAGTCTCCATATTTTGCCCACTCCCCATCCACCACCCAAGATTGTGATTCCAGAGAAAATGAAGCATTCTGGATTGAGCCTCTTCAACAATCCTAGCTGCAAAATTACCCGCCCTTTTCCATCCATACCTTCTTTCCCTTTGTCACACACACACACACACACACACACACACACACACACACCAAAAGATTTCTTGCTCCTCCAACCAAACATAATCCTTTTATCTGAGTTCTGAACCTCAATCCAACCCACACAGTTTTCCTTTTATGTCTTCAAAATTTTCCTCTTCCATTTCTTCTCAGAACGTAAAAAGCTTAATTTACTCACATCTGAAAACAAGCAAAACTAAAAGCCTTCAATTACCCTGCCTAAGTCTCTCTTCCCTGCATAGCTTCTCTCCTAGAAGCAGGAGGTCTACTCTATTAACTCCACTTGCTCTCTTGCCGTGTAGTCTTCTACCCACTGACATTTGCACCCCTACTCTTCTGCATCTGTGTTCTCTACTGTCAGCAGTTTACCTTTAATTGCAAATCTCAGTGAATACTTTTCAGCCTTGTTATGGCTCTATTCCAGTTGCTACCAGTGCCTCATTTTGACTTCTTTCCCAATTGTGATCCCACCTGTAGCCTTTGGTCCCATCTAACGACTTGTCTCTCCTGGTCATTGTATGTCTTTTTTGCAAACTCTTCTCTTCTTGTTCTTTCTTCTCAAGGCCTCAGGTGGGCTGCTTAGACCTAGCTCTAGTCCTGGGGTATTGACCTGCATGGTTGATGCATTGGTCTAGCACATCCTTGCCCTCCTGATGGGTGGGAGGATATTTTAACTCTATATCATCTCACCAGATTACTTCAACTCCCACTTATGAATTAAAGGCTCATAAATTTACAGCTCACAAATTTATATCCGTATATCAGAAGAATACACGAGGATGTCCCACAGACACTTCAAATTCAACATTTCCAAAACTAATCATCTCATCTTAACCCTCAAGTCTGCTCTTCCTCCAATATTCCCTTTCTTAATGAATGTGATCATCCAAACCAGTTGTGTTTGCTTCAATAGTTTTAGTACATTTGCAGTACTCTCCTACTATTCTCTCTATACTCAGTCCTCCTCAGTTCATCCCATAGCACTACCAGAATTTTTATGCTAACAAATAAATCTGACTTTTCACCCCTCTATTTAGAAATATTTGATAGCTCTCTGCCACCTATAGAATGAAGTATAAACTCCTTAAAGATCAAACAAATCCCCCATCATCTGGCTCTTCTCTGACTCTTCAGCTTCATCTCCTGCCATGCTTGCTCTCATACTTTGTGCTCCAGAAATACTAAGTTATAAACATATGTGCTCTAGAGAACATTTGTCATTTTGGATACTCAATGGCAACAAGGAAAAAAAAAAACAACCCCAAGACCCACAGTAGTTTTTCTAATAGGAAGAATTTAACAAAATGAATCAGTTGAATATGTACTGGGGGACTGAAAAGGCAAAGGAGACAACTGAGGCAACACAAATAGTAACTTCAGGAGGCATCTGCCAGCCTGTGGTTTGGGGAACAAAGGGAAGATATTCGGATTAGTAGAACCTGGAAGCTTGGGGGAAAGGCCTTGTAGAGTTGGGATCCAGACATCCCAAGAGGAGGTACAGCCCTCTTGATGCTTTAGTATCTCAGATGTAAGTCACCATGCAGCTTAGTTCCAGATTACTGAAAAAGGGGCACTGGCTTATTGGAGCAGGTATCTCGGTGGGAGATGGGCAGTTATAACATTGCTTCTTGGTGTGTGGGGAAAAACTCAAGACTGGAATCATCTGCCCCTATCAGGTTGAACAACCACTTCTAGGGGGACTTCTAGTCTTCCTCTTGTACCCGCTATTAGCAGAATTTATCAGGGTTCCAGCAGGCAAAGGAGAAATGTGGTTTGCAGAGTCTCAGTCCCAGCACCACTAAGCAGAGAACAGAAGGACAGAACTTAATAACCAGCATCCAAACAACCTTCCTATTTGAGGAAATGAGATTGATGAAAAGTGGAGCCCTGCTTCTAACTCTGAAAGATGAAGGTGGAAGAGTGTTACTCCCTTTCAGAGTTCCCTGAAGCTAGAGCACCTACATTTACCCAAAGGGATATCGCTCCCAGGACTTTGTTCCTGGAATAAGAGATGTAAAGAAGAGGGGACAGTAAAGCATTCATTTCAGTTATGGCTCTGACAACAGCAGAGTCCAGTGTCAAGAGGCAGTGATCTCAGGAATGGCAGTCATGGTGACCAGTGACAGGACCAGTAAGGCCAAGACTGCCAGTGGATGCTTCCAGGGTCTACCAGTGCCACCTCTAGCTACCCAGTCTCCTATTGATTTTTTTCTCTATTCTGAGCTTAGTTCTTTAGACTTTCTGAGGATTCTGGGGGCTATGCAAATATCATTCAATACACCACTTTTCTGCTTAAATTAACCAGCATCGGTTTCTATCGATTGCAAGAAAAAGTATCCTGTCTAGTATATCCAGCATGCTTTCATATCTCATGCCTTTACAATTTTTTTCCCACTTGTGAGATTCCTTATTTTCATTCATTCACTTATTTGTCTTTCAGGTGCTACATCCTCTGGTCCCAAACAAATGTAGACTTCCATTGCAAAGAGGGTCTATCTTTATAACTGCAGAGCTCACCTTGCACTCTTATCACATGCTAATATGTTTTCTCCTTTGGTAGTAAACTTCTTGAGGTCTGTGTATCTAGCACAGAGCCTGGAGTAGTATAAGAGGTCAAAAATATTTGTTGAATAAGCGAATGAATGGCTTTAATTCATCGACATTGCTCATGTTTTGTTGCAAATGTCTAGATATTTTCTTTTACTACATGAATCATAACTATCAGTAATCAAAACTGATCATCCTTCAGGGCCAAGTTATCCAACAATTTCAAAATTTATAATTTACAACATTTAGAAAGTTTGCAAGTGTTTCCCTTAGGTCATATTTTTGTTTATATCCTCATCCATTATAGACATTAGCTTAATATATTCATATATTTCCATGGTAGCTGTGTTTATTAATCAAAACATCAAGTTCAGAGGGGCTTCCCTGGTGGCACAGTGGTTGAGAGTCTGCCTGCCAATACAGGGGACACAGGTTCGAGCCCTGGTCTGGAAGGATCCCACATGACACGGAGCAACCGGACCCGTGAGCCACAACTACTGAGCCTGCACATCTGGAGCCTGTGCTCCGCAACAAGAGAGGCCGCAACAGTGAAAGGCCCGTGCACCGTGATGAAGAGTGGCCCCCGCTCGCCGCAACTAGAGAAAGCCCTCGCACAGAAACGAAGACCCAACACAGCAAAAAATAAATAAATAAATAAAATTTAAAAAAACACAAAACATCAAGTTCAGAACAATTATAAGTCACAGTGCAGAAACAATGTCCTTGTAGGATGTCCTGTGCATTATAATTTATCCTTATTATGATAGTTTATACATTGTATCCATTCTGGTAGCTCCTTTAACAACTAATAATAGAGGAATCTGAAGTGGCTTTTTCCTTTTCAGTGAGCTTCTATAATCCCAGGGCAGAGAAAATAGCCTGTTCCATGGGACATTTTTGGACAGGCTCTGTGCAGTTAGATGACCCTTCTCTGTCCCCTCTTACCCTTACAATGTCTTAATGCCTTATATAGCCATTGGCAGCCAACTGTGGTGGTTCTGAAACCTCTCCAGAGCTGCAGCTTCCTTTCCACTTTCACAAATCTGATTTCTCGAACCTCTCTGACACCCTGTGCAGGTGACTTCCTAGAGTACAAAGCAGGTCCCAGTGCCAATACATTTGAGCATGCTTTGCTAGCTACTCTAGAATAGAGCTTAAGCCTCTGAACATTGGCACTCCTAAGCCAGAGAGTTAAGAGGAACTGAGAGCCTTTTAAAACTATAACCCAGGAGAGAATTCTAGGGGGCACATGCCTTAAGGGGCTTCACTGACCAAGAGTTTATTAAACATTTACTATGGGCCCAAAACTTTGCTTCTGCTCCCAAATTTGACCCCTATTATACCTGAATGAATTCATTACTCTCTTTTCACTCACCTAGTGTAAATGGAGGAAAAAATCCTTTTTGTTTCTGGTTTCTCTAGGAAAAGCAGATACATCTAAATTGTCTGGACAGAATGAGGGTTCATACTGGGGTTCATTCTCAGCCTCTTCTACTTCTGGAATCTATCTTCAGACCAACTGACCGTGAAAGTCTGATTGGGAGTTTGTCAGTCATAGAGAGACTCAAGAGTATTAAAAACTAGAGAAAAGAAAAAAAACTGTTAGTCTTGGCAGGACTCTGAGTACAAATTTTGTAATTTTATAAAGTCAGAAATTCTTCCAACATTATACTTTGTTGAATTGCTATGGAGCCACACATGGAGAATTATATTCACAATACAAGTCATTTGTGTCTAATATTTTAGTTATTGTGTCTTAACATATCTTGAAGGGTAGAGTTACAGAAAAAATAGAGTTGACTACTTTCAATTGAGTTCCCTAGAACATATCTCCATAATAAAAATTTTTATAACTGAATAATAAGAATTTGCATTCTTGTCTTTTCCATTGCTTTAGCACCTTCATTGTGGATCGACTCAGGGCCTGACTCACCTTTCGTACCCAGCATCTAGTCAAGTGCCTGACTTCTAGGAGCCATTTATTAAATAGTTTATGAAAACATAAATAAAAACTTCTTAAGACACAAAAGAGGTAAAAGAGACAACTCTTTACCTTGAGTCTGAAGAGAGAAGAATCACAAACATGGCACAGCTGGGGAGCTATGGTAAGGCAAGCACTGATGCCCAAGGTGGTACCCTGTCAATTTTGACCATGAGGACTGAAGGCATTTCAGATGAGGAGAAGAACCATTTGGGGGTTAAATTGGCCTGGGCAGAGTTTCACAGTGGAGAGAACTGAGGCAGACCTTATGGGAAAGGATTTGAATTGACAAAAAGAATAAGAGCATTCAGGTAATGATGAAAACTAAAGGTTATGGAAATTGAATTGTATAGAAGATATTAATGGTCATATTATAAGTCTGTTGGATATAGTAGTGAGAGAAAGGAACTTTCTCTTGCTTGAAATCTCCTTGATTTCTCCTCTTTTAAAAATATATGTTCCACCTGTTCTTCAAGGTCATGTTCATGACTCACTTCCCTTCCCTAGCTGACCCAGGCTTAATCTTGCTCCCTTCTAAGAACTTCTTCCTTTACATATTTTTTTTCCTGTACCATTTAGCACCCAAAGTGTAGCACACTGAGGTAGTGGAAAGAGGGCCCAAAAACCTGACATTCCAATATTAGTTGAAAAAATCAGGCAGAGCCTCCAAATATTACCATTTTCTGGGGATGTGAGGTCTTTTGTAGCCTTCTCTCGCTACACAGCATATTCATTTAAAGACTTCTCTCTAGTTTCTCAAGTCAGACTGCCTTGCTTTGAATTCAACTCTACCACCTTCTGTTTGTTTGCCTGTAGCTAGTTGCTTAACTTTATTTTACTCTACACACAAAACAGGTCTATAAGAGTACCTCTTCCTTGTTGTGAGGTTTAAAAGCTTGCAAAGATTAAAAGAGTTAACCATGAAGAATTTAGCACACTTACTCCCAGAAGAAAAGCAGAAAGAAGTGATTTTCTTCTGCTCATCCAGTGTGCTAAAACCCCGCTCCAAGAATCTTGACTACCACTAACAGCCACTTGAGCCTTTAGTGTAACCATAACTGCCATACTATAGGCTGACTTCCCTTACCTTCTTGGTCTTTCAGTTTCCAAGCTGCTTTCTAGATAGGTTTCAATAAGAAATGTTCAACTTTTTTCACGGGTACTGGTGGTCAGGGGAAACAAGCTTAACATGTATATTCAATCCCAGGTTTTAATTCTCCCATGTCTAAAAAGCTGGAATGTGTCCCATAAGTATGAAAGTTGTGTTGCTCTATCTTTAAGGTCCTTTGAATTAATGAATCCCAAATTAATGAGGTTGAGAAGTTAAGACTTAATTTAATAGATAGCAAAGAAAAAACTATAAATTCTTAATGGGTGAGTGAACAAGGGGTGATGCTTTAAGAAAACTGAGCAAGCGTTGGCTATAAGATGTATTGTATTTGAGGAAAGAAAAGATGTTTTATATTCTGATGAGATTAGGATGTGTTGTTTTTTTAAAACACTTGGAAAATACAATGTCACCCAAATGCCAAGGTCTAATTAATAGAGTTCTATTCTCAGAAACATATTTAGAAAGAAAGAAAGGAAGGAAAGAAGGGGCTCAAGAGGTGCTTGGCTTTTTAATGAAAAACCTACACTGATATAACCCCCTGAATAGAAGTAAACTGAAGTGCTGGTTTCCCACTTAAGCACATTTCAAGTAACAAGCTGGCTTCTAGAATCCACACTAGTATTTTGAAATCTGTAGGGGGAAACTGGAAATCATTGTTTCAATAGTATCTCACTTTAAGAGGGGCAAACAGGCTGAAACCTTTGAACCAGTAGGTTTTATCCTCAGTAACCTGTCACTGAACTACCCAGTGGGTGATGTGTATTTTGGAAACTAAAGCCAAAATTAGCTGATTTTGGTAGATCATATAATAATTAAGCAACTATCCAAAATGAGTACAAGGAAGTTCCATTTTCCTCAACCAAAGATGGGAAAACATAAAAATGAAGTTAGGCAATCTAAAAAGCTCTGGAATATAATAAAGCCATTTTCCCCAAAACGTAACATATTTTTTAAAACTGAATTCACCACTTGAAAAAAACATACACCTTTAACTCCTGGAACTTTCCTAATCATTTCTCAATTCAATTTTTATTTAATCGATCAAAGAATCCAGGTTTTATTATATTTTAGCCATAAATTTTACTTAATTTGTTTTTTTTGTTTGTTTTTTTTGTTTGTTTTTTTGGGTTTTTTTTTGTGTTATGCAGGCCTCTTACTGTTGTGGCCTCTCCCGTTGCGGAGCACAGGCTGCGGACGCGCAGGCTCAGCGGCCATGGCTCACGGGCCCAGCCACTCCGCGGCATGTGGGATCTTCCCGGACCGGGGCACGAACCCATGTCCCCTGCATCGGCAGGCGGACTCTCAACCACTGTGCCACCAGGGAAGCTCACTTAATTTGTTTTTTAACAGCTTTATTGAGATACAATTCACAAACCATATAATCACCTATTTAAAATATACAAATCAATGGCTTTTTGTATATTCAGAGTCGTTTATCTGTCACCACAATCAGTTTTAGAACATTTTCATTATCCACAAAAGAAACTCCACATACATTAGCAGAAACTTATTTTCCCCTCATTCCCCCAGCCAGCCCTAGGCAACCACTGACCTTTCGTATGTGGTCTTTGTGACTACAAGTTTTGTTATGAACATATCCAAGAATAGAATATATGCTACATTATTGCAGTTCTGCTTAAAAATTATAGTGAATTAAATGAGGAAATGTAGCTCTCTTTCTAAGTAAAGATTGTATGAGAAGACAGTATTAGAAAAAGAGAAAGAATGGTAGATTTTCATAAAGAAGAAGGAAGAAACCTGATGTATAAGAAGGAAAGAACAGGATGGGCTGGTACTTCCAGCTTCTTACTGGAGAGGCACACTACTGATTCCTAGCCCAGCTTTAAGAGAGGACAAAGGTCAGATATAAATTCCTATGGTTCTGTAAAATGAACTGACATACAAATGCTGCAAATGTGTATCAGAGCCATCATTCTGAGATGGGTCAAACATAGACAAAAACTACTGAAGAGTCTCATGTACAGTAAGTAAAATAAGAATTGACCCCATCATTTCCCTCCTAAATTGCTGTTTTTACTGATACCCATATGTCCACTGTCGTGACTCCAAGTTCAGACACTGTCTTTCTTCACAGTCTCAAATGCTTTTTTTTCAACATTTGTCACACCACACTGTCACAAAAGAAAATTTGTTTTTTCTTGTGATGAGATCCACTCTCCCAGCAACTCTCAAGCATGCAGAAGTTTGTACCTTTTGACCCCCTTCACCCAAATGCTTTGATGACAGTGAATATTTGAAAGTCTCTTGAGTGTAATGCTTAATCTGCTTCTTTGTACTCACCTGGCATATCTATAATCTCTCCATTGATGTACTCATCCTCATTCATGATTCTTTATAGATCTGTTGAGGTTTGCAGTTTTATCTTTTCACCTCACACACTGGCAATGCCTCTCTTTAAAAGAGTTGACCTTGTTCATGCCTCTTTAAATGACGTTGACCATCTCTCACTTCATGTATAAACCTCATGTATAAACCTCATGTATAAAGGGAAAATCCAACATGTTGATATCATCCAAAACTCCTTTATATCAAGGCACCAGACAGCACAGTGGAGCTTCGTGTCTTTCCTTTTCTTGTATATATTTCTGTTAAGACAAAAATATGATGTTAGAAAAACAGTATTTTTATCTGTTGTTGCAATATTCTAAATTGAATATGTTATAAAGTAGTAGTAAGCAATAGGGTATGCTAATGACTTCCTCTGTTCTTTCCTCCAACTATTGTACAACTGTTAATTTTCAATTATTACAAAAGCACTTCTCCTGAGGGAAAGTCCCATGGAAGCAAAGAAAGTATCTAAAAGAAAAATTCAAGGTGATGTCTTATTTCTTCTAGGTGACAAACTCATTGCAAGGTTTTGTGCTTTATCTGTCTCAGAATTCAAATTCAAAAGTAAGATTATTGGAGGAGACCTTCAAGTTGGAGGAAGAGTAAGATGTGGAGATAACCTTCCTTCCCACAAATACATCAGAAATACATCTACAGGTGGAACAACTCCTACAGAGCACCTACTGAATGCTGGCAGAAGACCTCAGACTTCCCCAAAGTCAAGAAACTCCCCACGTACCTGGGTAGGGAAAAAGAAAAAAGAAAAAACAGAGACAAAATAATAGGGATGGGACCTGATCCTCTGGGAGGGAGCTGTGAAGGAGGAAAAGTTTCCACATACTAGGAAGCCCCTTCACTGGCAGAGACCGAGGGTGGCGGGTGGAAAGCTTTGGAGCCACGGAAGAAAGTGGGGTAACAGGGGTGCAGGTGGCAAAGCAGAGAGATTCCACACAGCGGATTGGGGCCCAGCAGCACTCACCAGCCCGAGAAGCTTGTCTGCTCACCCTCCGGGGCAGGTGGGGGCTGGGATCTGAGGCTCGGGCTTCGGAGGTCGGATCCCAAGGAGAGGACTGGGGTTGGCTGCACCCAGTGAACACAGCCTGAAGGGGGTTAGTGCACCACAGCTAGCCAGGAGGGAGTCCAGGAAAAAGTATGGAACTGCCTAAAGGCAAGAGACCATTGTTTCAGGGTGCGTCAGGAAAGGGGATTCAGAGTGCCACCTAAACGAGCTCCAGAGACGGCTGCGAGCCGTGGCTATCAGCGTGGACCTCAGAGACGGGCATGAGATGCTAAGACTGCTGCTGCAGCCACCAAGAAGCCTGTGTGCAAGCCCAGGTCATTATCCACACCTCCCCTCCTGGGACCCTGTTCAGCCTGCCACTGCCAGGGTCCTGAGATCCAGGAACAACTTCCCTGGGAGAACACATGGCATGCCTCAGGCTGTTGGAACATCACGCCGGCATCTGCCCTACAGGCTGGTCCCCTGCATTCTGTACCCCTCCCTCCCCACGGCCTGAATGAGCCAGAACCCCCTAATCAGCTACTACTTTAACCCCATCCTGTCTGAGCGAAGAATAGATGCCCTCAGGCGACCTACATGCAGAGGCGGGGCCAAATCCAAAGCTCAACCCCAGGAACTGTGAGAAGAAACAAAAGAAAGGGAAATTTCTCCCAGCAGCCTGAGGAGCAGCGGATTAAATCTCCACAATCAATTTGATGAACCGTGCATCTGTGGAATACCTGAATAGACAATGAATCATTTTGGGAGCAACTGTAGAATTAGGGTTTGCTTTCTGCATCTAATTTCTTACTGGTTTTATGTTTATCTTACTTTAGTATTTAGGGTTTATTTTCATTGGTAGATTTGTTTATTGATTTGGTTGCTCTCTTCCTCCTTTTCTAAAAAAAAAAATATATATATATATATATATATATTTTATCCTTTTCCTCTTTTTGTGAGTGTGTATGTATATGCTTCTTTGTGTGATTTTGTCTGTATAGCTTTGTTTTTTACAATTTGAACTTGGGTTCTGTCTGTCCGTTTTATTTTATTTTTTTCTTTCAGTATAGTTCTTAGCACTTGCTATCATTGGTGGATTTGTTTTATGGTTTGGTTGCTCTCCTCTTTCTTTCCTTCTTTTTCCTTTTTCTTTTTTTCTTTTTTTTATTACTTTTAAATTTTTTTCATTTTTAATAATTATTTTTTATTTTAATAACTTTATTTATTTATTTATTTATTCTTACTTTTTTGCTCCCTTTACTTCTGAGCATTGTGGCTGACAGTGTCTTGGTGTTCCATCCAGGTGTCAGGCATGTGCCTCTGAGGTGGAGAGCCGAGTTTAGGACATTGGTCCACCAGAGACCTCCCGGCTCCATGTTATATCAAATGGCGAAAACTCTCCCAGAGATCTCCATCTCAATGCTAAGACCCAGCTCCACTCAACAACCAGCAAGCTACAATTCTGTAAACCCTAAGCCAAACAACTATCAAGACAGGAACACAGCCCTACCCATTAACACAGAGGCTGCCTAAAATCAAAATAAGGTCACAAACATGCCAAAACACATGACCAGACATGGTCCTGCCCGCCAAAAGACAGGATCCAGCCTCATCCACCAGAACACAGGCACCAGCCCCCTACGCCAGGAAGCCTACAAAACCCACTGAACCAACCTTAGGCACTGGGGGCAAACACCCAAAACAATGGGAACTACGAACCTGTAGCCTGTGAAAAGGAGACCGCAAACACAGTAAATTAAGCAAAATGAGAAGACAGAAACACACAGCAGATGAAGGAGCATGGTAAAAACCCACCAGACCTAACAAAAGAAGAGGAAACAGTCAGTTTACCTGAAAAAGAACTCAGAGTAATGATAGTAAAGGAGACCCCAGGGCTTCCCTGGTGGCACAGTGGTTGAGAGTCTGCCTGCCAATGCAGGGGACACGGGTTTGTGCCCTGGTCTGTGAAGATCCCACATGCTGCAGAGCGGCTGGGCCTGTGAGCCATGGCCACTGAGTCTGTGCTTTCGGAGCCTGTGCTCTGCAGCAGGAGAGGCCACAACGGTGAGAGGCTCACGTACCACAAAAAAAAAAAAAAAAAGAAAAGACCCCAAATCTTGGAAATAGAATGGAGAAAATGCAAGAAACATTTAAGAAGGACTTAGAAGAACTAAAGAGCAAACAAACAGTGATGAGCAACACAATAAATGAAGTTAAAAATTCTCTGGAAGGAATCAATAGCAGAATAACTGATTTAGAGAAACGGACACATAACCTGGAAGATAAAATAGTGGAAATAAGACTGCAGAGAAGAAAAAAGACAAACAAATGAAAAGAATTGAGGACAGTATTAGAGACCTCTGGGACAATATTAAACACAACAATATTCAAATTATAGGGGTCCCAGAAGAAGGAGAGAAAAAGAAAGGGACTGAGAAAATATTTGAAGAGATTATAGTTGAAAACTTCACTAATATGGGAAAGGAAATAGTCAATCGAGTCCAGAAAGCACAAAGAGACCCATACAGGATAAACCCAAGGAGAAACATGTCAGGGCACATATTAATCAAACTATCAAAAACTAAATACAAAGAAAAAATATTAAAAGCAGCAAGGGAAAAACAACAAATAGCAGACAAGGGAATCCCCATTAGATTAACAGATGATCTTTCAGCAGAAACTCTGCAAGCCAGAAGGGAGTGGAGGGACATATTTAAAGAGATGAAAGGGAAAAACCTACAACCAAGATTACTCTGCCCAGCAAGGATCTCATTCAGATTCAACAGAGAAATTAAAATCTTCACAGACAAGCAAAAGCTAAAAGAAATCAGCACCACCAAACCAGTTTTACAACAAATGCTAAAGGAAATTCTCTGGCAGGAAACACAAGAGAAGGAAAAGACCTAAAATAACAAACCCAACACAATTAAGAAAATGGTAATAGGAACATATATATCGATAATTACCTTAAAAGTAAATGGATTAAATGCTCCAACCAAAAGACATAGACTGGCTGAGTGGATGCAAACACAAGACTCATATTTATGCTGTCTACAAGAGACCCACTTCAGACCTAGAGACACATACAGACTGAAAGTGAGGGGATGGAAAAAGATATTCCATACAAATGGAAATCAAAAGAAGCTGGAGGCTTTAAAATAAAGCCTATTACAAGACACACAGAAGGACACTACATAATGATCAAGGGATCAATCCAAGAAGAAGATATAACAAATGTAAATATTTATGCACCCAACATAGGAACTCCTCCATACATAAGGCAAATGCTAACAGCCATAAAAGGGGAAATCGACAGTAACTCAATAATAGGGGATTTTAACACCCCACTTTCACCCATGGACAGATCATCCAAAATGAAAATAAATAAGGAAACACAAGCTTTAAATGATGCATTAAACAAGATGGACTTAATTGATACTTATAGGACATTCCATCCAAAAAAAAAGCAGAATACCCTTTCTTCTCATGTGCTGATGGAATATTCTCCAGGATAGATCATATCTTGGGTCACGAATCAAGCCTAGCTAAATTTAAGAAAATTGAAATCACATCAAGCATCTTTTCCGACCACAACACTATGAGACAAGATATCAATTACAGGGAAAAAAACTGTAAAAAATACAAACACATGGAGGTTAAACAATACACTACTTAATAACCAAGAGATCACTGAAGAAATCAAACAGGAAATCAAAAAATACATAGAAACAAATGACAATGAAAACACGATGACCCAAAACCCGTGGGATGCAGCAAAAGCAGTTCTAAGAGGGAAGTTTATAGCAATACAATCCTACCTCAAGAAACAAGAAACAACTTAAATAAATAACCTAACCTTACACCTAAAGCAATTAGAGAAAGAAGAACAAAAAAACCCCAAAGTTAGTGGAAGGAAAGAAATCATCATGATCAGATCAGAAATAAGTGAAAAAGAAATGAAGGAAAGAATGGCAAAGATCAGTAAAACTAAATGCTGGTTCTTTGAGAAGATAAAAAAAAAAATTAATATACCATTAGCCAGACTCATCAAGAAAAAAAGGGAGAAGACTCATATCAATAGAATTAGAAATGAAAAAGGAGAAGTAACAAGTGACACTGCAGAAATACGAAGGATCATGAGAGATTACTACCAACAACTATATGGCAATAAAATAGACAACATGGAGAAATGGAGAAATTCTTAGAAAAGCACAACATTCCGAGACTGAACCAGGAAGAAATAGAAAATATAAGCATACCAATCACAAGCACTGAAATTGAGACTGTGATTAAAAATCTTCCAACAAACAAAAGCTTAGGACCAGATGGCTTCACAGGTAAATTCTATCAAATATTTAGAGAACACCTAATACCTATCCTTCTCAAACTGTTCCAAAATATAGCAGAGAGAGGAACACTCCCAAACTCGTCCTACGAGGCCACCAACACCTTCACACCAAAACCAGACAAAGACGTCACAAAGAAAGAAAACTAGAGGCCAATGTCACTGATGAACATAGATGCAAAAATCTTCAACAAAATACTATCAAACAGAATCCAACAGCACATTAAAAAATCATACACCATGATCAGGTGGGGTTTATCCCAGGAATGCAAGGATCCTTCAATATGAGCAAATCAATCAATGTGATATACCATATTAACAAAATGAAGTATAAAAACCATATGATCATCTCAATAGATGCAGAAAAAGCTTTCAACACAATTCAACACCCATTTATAATAAAAACCCTCCAGAAAATAGACATAGAGGGAACTTACCTCAACATAATAAAGGCCATATAGGACAAACCCACAGCCAACACAGTTCTCAATGGTAAAATACTGAAACTATTTCCCCTAAGGTCAGGAAAAAGACAACTCTCACCACTCTTATTCAACATAGTTTTGGAAGTTTTAGCCACTGCAATCAGAGAAGAAAAAGAAATAAAAGGAATCCAAATCAGAAAAGAAGAAATAAAGCTGTCACTGTTTGCAGACGACATGATACTATACATAGAGAATCCTAAAGATGCTACCAGAAAACTACTAGACCTAATCAATGAATTTGGTAATGTAGCAGGATACAAAACTAATGCACAGAAATCTCTTGCATTCCTATACATTAATGATGAAAAATCTGAAGAAGTTAAGGAAACACTCCCATTTACCATTGCAACAAAAAGAATAAAATATCTAGGAATAAACCTACCTAAGGAGACAAAAGACCTAATGCAGAAAACTATAAGATACTGATGAAAGAAATTAAAGATGATACAAACTGGTGGAGAGATTTGCCATGTTCTTGGATTGGAAGAATCAACATTGTGAAAATGACTATACTACCCCAAACAATCTACAGCTTCAGTGCAATACCTACCAAACTACCAATGGCATTTTTCACAGAATTATAACAAAATATTTTACAATTTGTATGGAAACACAAAAGACCCTGAATAGCCAAAGCAATCTTGAAAAAGAAAAACGGAGCTGGAGGAATCAGTCTCCCAGACTTCAGACTACACTACAAAGCCACAGTAATCAAGACAGTATGGTACTGGAACCAAAACAGAAATACAGATCAATGGAACAGGATAGAAAGCCCAGAGATAAACCCACACACATATGGTCACTTTATCTTTGATAAAGGAGGCAAGTGGAGAAAATACTGCCCCTTCAATAAGTGGTGTTGCAAAAACTGGACAGCTACAGGTAAAAGTATGATATTAGAGCACTTCCTAACACCATACACCAAAATAAACTCAAAATGGATTAAAGACCATTGTAAAGACTAAAAGTAAAGACAGACACTATAAAACTCTTAAAGGGAAACATAGGAAGAACACTCTATGACATAAATCACAGCAAGACCCTTTTTGACACACCTCCTAGAGAAATGGAAATAAAAACAAAAATAAACAAATGGGACCTAATGAAACTTCAAAGCTTTTGCACAGCAGAGAAACCATAAACAAGATGAAAAGACAACCCTCAAAATAGGAGAAAATATTTGCAAACAAAACAACTGACAATGGATTAATCTCCAAAATATACAAGTAGCCCATGCAGCTCAATGTCAGAAAAACAAACAATCCAATCCAAAAATGTGCAGAAGACCTAAATAGACATTTCTCCAAAGAAGATATACAGATTGTCAACACACACATGAAAGAATGTTCAACATCACTAACGATTAGAGAAATGCAAAGTCAAAACTAGAATGAGGTATCACCTCATGCCAGTCAGAATGGCCATCATCAAAAAATCTACAAACAATAAATGCTGGAGAGGGTGTGGAGAAAAGGGAACCCTCTTGCACTGTTGGTGGGAATGTAAATTGATACAACCACTATGTATACAGTGTGGAGGTTCCTTCAAAAACTAGAAATAGAACTACCATATGACCCAGCAATCCCACTACTGGGCATATACCCTGAGAAAACCATAATTCAAAAAGAGTCATGTACCACAATGTTCATTGCATCTCTATTTACAATAGCAAGGACATGGAAGCAACCTAGGTGTCCATCAAGAGATGAATGGATAAAGAATATGTGGTACATATATACAATGGAATATTACTCAGCCATAAAAAGAAACGAAATTGAGTTATTTGTAGTGAGGTGGATGGGCCTAGAGTCTGTCATACAGAGTGAAATAATTCAGAAAGAGAAAAACAAATACCGTATGCTAACATATATATGGATGGAGTCTAAAAAAAAAAAAGGTCAGGAAGAACCTAGGGACAAGATGGGAATAAAGATGGAGAACTACTAGAGAATGGACTTGAGGACATGGAGGGGGGTGGAAGGGTTAGCTGGGATAAAGTGAGAGAGTGGCATGAACATATATACACTACCAAATGTAAAATAGATAGCTAGTGGGAAGCAGCCGCATAACACAGGGAGATCAGCTCGGTGCTTTGTGACCACCTAGAGGGGTGGGATAGGGAGGGTGGGAGAGAGAGAGATGCAAGAGGGAAGAGATATAGATATATATGCATATGTACATCTGATTCACTTTGTTATAAAGCAGAATATAACGCACCATTGTAAAGCAATTATACTCCAATAAACATGTTGAAAAACAAAACAGAAATGAAAATGAGTCATTTGTAGTGAGGTGGATGGACCTAGAGTCTGTCATACAGAGTGAAGTAAGTCAGAAAGCAAAAAACAAATACCGTATGTTAACTCATATATATGGAATCTGAAAAAAAAAAAAGTTTCTGAAGAACCTAGGGGCGGGACAGGAATAAGGACAAAGACGTAGAGAATGGTCTTGAGGATACAGGGAGGGGTAAGGGTAAGCTGGGACGAAGTGAGAGAGTGGCATGGACTTATATATACTACCAAATGTAAAATAGATGGCTATTGGGAAGCAGCCGCATAGCACAGGGAGATCAGCTCGGTGCTTTGTGACCACCTAGAGAAGTGGGAAAAGGTGTGTGTGTGGGAGAAGCAAGAGGGAGGAGATATGGGGATATATGTATATGTATTGCTGATTCACTTTGTTATAAAGCAGAAACTAACACACCATTGTAAAGCAATTATACTCCAATAAAGATGTTAAAAAAATAGATTATTATTACAAAGATCTGTATTAACATACTTATTTAACTGAAAATCGAAGCCAATATCTGTTACTAATCCTTAAACTGTACAGAGGTAAAGCAAACACAGTGACATGTTAACAACTAGTGAATATAAGTAAAGAATATGTTTACTGTCCTATTTTAAACATTTTTTCTGTATTTGAAATTCTAAAATAAAAATTTGGGGAAAAATCATTTTGTATTCGAGTCTGCAAGGTCTGTCATTACTCGTCAAAGCCAAGTCCAATGAAATATCGGTCTCTGACCTCAAAAAAAAAAAAGTGTATGAAAGTTCAGTTCATTTGTTTCTGTTTGTATTGAATTTTGTATTTTCCCCAATATTTTCTGGTTTTATTTATTTGTTTGGGGGAACATCAAAAATTAGCAAAGTTTCCAAAGTCAAAATTATACGAAAAAATATACTAGAGGGCTTTCCTGGTGGCGCAGTGGTAGTCCGCCTGCCGATGCAGGGGACACGGGTTCGTGCCCCAGTCCAGGAAGATCCCACACGCTACGGAGCGGCTGGGCCCGTGAGCCATGGTTGCTGAGCCTGCACGTCCGGAGCCTGTGCTCCACAACGGGAGAGGCCACAACAGTGAGAGGCCCACGTACCAAAAAAAAAAAAAAAGTATACTAGAGAAACATCCCTCTCTTGACCCCCTTCTTTCTTCTACTCCACTGTCACGAACCACCTGTAGGAAACCTATAACACTGCTTTGTGGCCCACCCCTCCTGGGTTTCTTTTAAAAAATAAGAAGATATATATTTATTTTCTCATTTCCCATTCTCTGTTACACAAAAGAGGACATATTACAGACACACTCTTAAATTTGCTTTTTCCCCTATTTAATGTTTCTGAAAATTGTGCCTTATCAGTTTATAGTAATCATCTTTCTCTCTTTTTTTCTTTTTTTTTTAACAGCTGCAGAACACTAAGTTGCCTGACATATCATAGTTTACACAACCAATCTTCATGTATGGGAATTTTAGTTGTGCCCATATTTTGCAATGACAAAAAAATGCTGCATTGAATAATCCTGTTCATAATACTTCTATTGTTGTAAGGTGTATCTTCATGGGAAAGTCCCAGAGGTTGGACTGATGTGTCAAAAATTAAACACACATGTAGTTCTGTTAAATCCCCTTTTGTAAGGGTCATACCATTTTGCATTCTTACCAGCAATGCATGAGAACATGCCTATGAGAGTATGTTGTTAAACTTTTATATTTTTTGCCAATTTGATAGGTGACAGTTGGTATCAGTGTAGTTTTAATTTGCATTCCTCTTGTTAAATGAGGTTGAATAACTTTTCATATGTTTAAAGATAATTTATATAATTTTTGTGAAATATAAAAATACATTTTGTGTTGTCTATTCATGTCTTTTGCCTGTTTTTTCCTACTGGGTTTTAGTCTTTTTTCCTCTCAAATTTTTTAGAGTTACCTATATATTAGGAATATCAGCCTTTTATCTGTGACATATGTTGTAAAAAATTACTTCAAATTTACCATTTGTTTTTTTCTACTTCGTTTATGGAGTTTTTGTCTTGAGAACATTTTTTATGTAGTCAAATATATCAATATTTTCTTTTATTGAATATGGATTTTGAATCATGGTTATAAAGTCTTTCCCTACACACCTAGATTTTAGAAGAATTCACCCATTATTTTTTTTAGTACTTGTAACTTCCTTCCTTCCTTCCTTCCTTCCTTCCTTCCTTCCTTCCTTCCTTCCTTCCTTCCTTCCTTCCTTCCCTCCCTCCTTCCTTCCTTCCTTCCTTCCTTCCTTCCTTTTCTCTCTCTCTTTCTTTCTTTCTCCTGTCTCTTAAATCTTTGATCCATGTGATGATTTTCTTGCGTGAAGAGTGCGGTGTTGATCTCACTGTGTTATTTTTCAAATGGCTTTTCTCTTGCTGCAGCAATTTATTTAATGGTTTTTATTTTTCAAAAAAGGTCCATCTTTTCTCTGGTGATTTGAGACATCATTTTAATTATATATGAATTTAAATATATATTTGGGTCTATTTCTGGACTTTGTATTTGATTTCACTGAACTATCTGCCTATTCATGTGCCAGTTATCACACTGTGCTAACTATCAAGGCTTTGTAGTATGTGTTAATAGCTATGGAAGAAGGTTAGTCCCATCTCACAGCTTTTCTTTTTCAGTATTCTGCTGTCTATTCTGGGTGAGAAGTTTTTTTCTGCATATTAGTAAATATTTATCTAAATCCATAAAATTTTTTGATATTTATTAAGATTGGATTAAATTTGTAAATTAACATAAAGAGAATTGACATCTTCATGATTGAGTCATATTATCCCAAAATAGTGGATATGTTTTCATTTGCTCAAATCTACCTTTGTGTTCTCCTCACACGGATTTTGCAGATTTCTTGCGAAGTTTATTTCTAAGAATTTTATCTTCTTTTGCTATGTAAAAAGAGTTTTCTGTACCATTTTATCATTTAACTGGCTATTTTTGTGTATATACAGATTATTTCTTTATAGTAATTTAATATCCTTCTACATTACTGAATTTTTTTATTATTTGAGTCCATGGACATTCTTTTGAAAACTACACACTACACATTTTCTTATAGAAGATAATGTTTCCTAATAGAAGATTCCTTACTTTACTCAAGAGTATATGATGGGGCTTCCCTGGTGGCACAGTGGTTAAGAATCTGCCTGCCAATGCAGGAGACATGGGTTTGAGCCCTGGTCCAGGAAGATCCCACATGCCATGGAGCAACTAAGCTGGTGCGCCACAACTACTGAGCCTGCGCTTTAGAGCCCAAGAGCCACAACTACTGAGCCCACGTGACACATCTACTGAAGCCCACACGCTCTAGAGCCCGTACTCCACAACAAGAGAAGCCACCACAATGAGAAGCCTGTGCACCGCAACAAAGAGTAGTCCCCACTCACCACAACTAGAGAAAACCCGCGCGCAGCAACGAAGACCCAACGCAGCCAAAAATAAATAAATTTTTTTAAAAAAAGAGTGTATGATGTTACAATCACATCACAAAGAATAAAATACCTAGGAATAAACCTACCTAAGGAGGCAAAAGACCTATACTCAGAAAACTATAAGATAGTGATGAAAGAAATAAAAGATGACACAAACAGGAGAGATTATATCATGTTCTTGGATTGGAAGAATCAATATTGTCAAAATGACTATACTACCCGAAGCAATCTACAGATTCAATGCAATCCCTATCATATTACCAATTGCATTTTTCACAGAATTACAACAAAAAAATTTTACAATTTGTGTGGAAACACAAAAGACCCCGAATAGCAAAAGCAATTTTGAGAAAGAAAAACGGAGCAGGAGGAATCAAGCTCTCTGACTACAGACAATACTACAAAGCTACAGTAATCAAAACAGTATGGTACTGGCACAAAAACAGAAATATAGATCAATGGAACACTATAGAAAGCCCAGAGATAAACCCACACACCTATAGCCAACTAATCTATGGCAAAGGAGGCAAGACTATACAATGGAGTAAAGACAGCCTCTTCAATAAGTGGTGCTGGGAAAACTGGACAGCTACAGGTAAAAGAATGAAATTAGAACACTCCTAACACCATACACAAAAATAAACTCAAAACGGATTAAAGACTTAAATGTAAGACCAGACATTATAAAACTCTTAGAGGAAAACATAGGCAGAACACTCTTTGACATAAATTGCAGCAAGATCCTTTTTGATCCACCTCCTAGATAAACGGAAATAAAAACAAAACTAAACAAATCATACCTAATTAAACTTAAAAGCCTTTGCACAGCACAGGAAACCTTAAACAAAACAAAAAGACAACCCTCAGAATGGGAGAAAACATGTGCAAATGAAGCAACCGACAAGGGATTAATCTCCAAAATATACAAACAGCTCATGCAGCTCAATATCAAAAAAAACAACAACCCAATCTAAAAATGGGTGGAAGCTCTAAATAGATATTTCTTCAAAGAAGACATACAGATAGGCAAAAAGCACATGAAAAGATGCTCAACATCACTAATTATTAGGTAAATGCAAATCAAAACTACAATGAGGTATCACCTCACACTGATCAGAAGAGTGATCATCAAAAAGTCTACAAACAATAAATGCTGAAGAAGGTCTAGAGAAAAGGGAACCCTCCTACACTGTTGGTGGGAATGTAAATTGGTAGAGCCACTATGGAGAACAGTGTGGAGGTTCCTTAAAAAACTAAAAATAGAACTACTGTATGATCCAGCAATCCCATTCCTGGGCATATATCTGGAGAAAACCATAATTCGAAAAGATACATGCACCCCAGTGTTCATTACAGCACTATTTACAATAGCCAGGACGTGGAAGCAACCTAAATGTCCATCAGCAGAGGAATGGATAAAGAAGATGTGGCACATATATACAATGGAATATTACCCAGCCATAAAAATGAGTGAAATAATGCCATTTGCAGCAGCACGTATGGACCTAGAGATTGTCATACTGAGTGAAGTAAGTCAGACATAGAAGGACAAATATAATATGATATCGCTTATACGTGGAACATAAAAAAGGGTACAAATGAACTTAACTATAAAACAGAAATAGAGTTACAGATATAGAAAACAAGCTTATGGTTACCAGGGGCAAAGCAGGGGAGGGTTAAATTGGGAGATTGGGATTGACATGTACACACTACTATATATAAAATACATAACTAATAAGAACTTACTGTGTAGCACAGGGAACCCTACTCAATACTCTGTAATGGCCTATATAGGAAGAGTCTAAAACAGAGTGGATATATGTATATGTATAACTGGTTCACTTTGCTGTACGCCTGAAACTAACACAACATTGTAAATCAACTATACTCCAATAAAAATGTAAAAAAATTAAGTGCAAACCTGATTGTGCCAAAAGAGTATATGATGTTATTATTTTAGAGTTAAAGAAAACTATAACAATATTGAAGTTTCAAGATCTATTTGTTTCAAGAAGAGATCAGTATACTTCACAATTTCAATACTTACTACAAGCAATGGTAATGGAGACAGTATGGTACTGACACAAGGTCAGATATATATATCAGAGGATTAAAATTGGGAGTCCAGAAATAAACCCATATATCTAAGGTCAACTTATTTTCAACAAGCGTGTAGAGACCATTAAATGGGGAAAGAATATTCTTCAAGTGGTGCTGGGACAGCTGGATAGCCATATGCAAAAGAATGAATCATCTCACACCATAACAAAAATTAACTCAAACTAGATCAAGGACCTAAATGTAAGGGTAAAGCTTATACAACTCTTATAAGAAAACATAGGATTAAATCTTCATAACATAGGATTTGACAAATGATTCTTGAATACGACATCAAAAGCCTGAGCAACAAAAGAAAAAAAATGATAAATTGAAGTTCATCAGAGTTAAAAACTTTTGTCCTTCAAAAAGCACCACTAAGAAAGAGAAAAGACGACCCAAAGAATGGGAGAAAATATTTGCAAATTATATATCTAAAAAGGGGCTTATATCTAGAACTTATTAAGAACTCTTACAATTCAATAATAAAGATGATAAGCCAATTTTTTTCATGAACAAAGGACCTGAATAGACACTCCACCAAAGAATATATACAAATGACAAATAATTGCATAAAAAGATCAGCAATATTAATCATAAGGGAAATAAAAATCAAAACCACAATGAGATATTACTTCACACTCATTAGGATGTCTAGAAACAAAAAGTCAGATAGTGTTGGAAAGGCTGCGCAAAAATCAGAACCCTCATCCACTACTGGTGAGAATGTTAAAAGGTACAGCCACTTTGGAAAACAGTTTGGCAGTTTCCCACACAATTAAACATAGAGTTACCATATAATCCAGCATTTCTGCTCCTAAATATACATCCAAGAGAAATCAAAAGATATGTCTAAACAGAAATTTACACATAAATGTTTATAGCAACATTATTCATAATTGCCAAAAAGGGAGACAATCCAAATGTCCATCAATGGACAAATTGATAAACAAAATATGGTATATCCACACAGTGGAATATTATTGGCAATAAAAAGGAATGAAATAGTGAAACATGCTGCAACACGGATGAACCTTGAAAACATTATGCTAAGCGCTAAAAGCCAGTAATGAAGGACCACATACTAAATGATTCCATTCATATGAAAGTCCAACATAGGGAAATCTATAGAGACAGAAGGTAGATTTGTGGTAGTTTAGCACTAGGGGCAAAAGTTGGGGGAGCTGAACTAGGTAATAGTTAGAAGAATTTCCTTTTGAGGTGATGAAAAGGTTCTAAAATTGACTGTGATGATGATTGCATGTATCTATGGATATATAAAGCCATTGAATTGTACAGCTGAAATTATTGAATTTTATAGTATGTGAATTATATCCAATAAAGTTGTTTTTAAATGAAGAGGAAGGAAGAGGAAGAGGAGGAAGTTAGTAGGACTTCTCCAAAATGTCTTAAAAACCTTGACATTTTCCTGAAAGTGCTAGAAGCCCACATTGGGTCCATATGATAGTAACTATAAAACTCTTTAATAAAATGTGCTACCTATTTTTCCCCAAAAATGGAAACTGCTTACATTAAACTATATGGACATGAGTTTAAGGAAAAAGAAATATGAAATAAGGATCAAGAAATAGTGAAATGGTCATATGGAAGCCAGGGGCAGAAAGGAAATTATGATCTGTTGCAAAGCTCTAACTTTCAGAGAGGAGAAATTTTATCAGTTCCTTGGGAAACACAAAGCCTTCTTTTCTGTCACTCATGTCTTAAATGTTTAAAAGAAATCTTATAGAAAGACCTGTTAAAGAATTTAACATAAACAATGCATATTACACATATTTTAGGATTATAGTTAAAATTACAATGCTTATAAAGCACTTAAACTGGAAATATACAGTATCTTGTTCACAGAAGATTTCAGAAGATTTAGTGAAGGAAGGAAAAAATTGTGTAAGAATCATGAAATTTACAAATGAACAAAATCAAAATGTAGGAGGTCTTTAATATTTAGATAGACTGACATCAAAGTTGTGATTATTTATGAATAAAAGCCATTCTAATCAAACATGTTAGATAAAAAAACTAGTTCAGCACAAAAGTCATGCATACAAATACATAAAGTCATATTTTTTCAAAAAAAGAAGCTACAGTTTATTGAGAACTTCTAGGTTCTGGGCACTATGTTAGTACTTTTAAACCTTATCTTATTTAAGCTTTACAAGCACCCTACACAGTTGATATTTATAACTGCTATTTTTCAGATAAGCCAAGGTGATCAGAGAAAATCAGTGATGATGATGATCCTGGACATTAAATGCAGCCTCAAGCCAGACTTAAATTTCAGGTGGAATCACTTGTCTGCTGAGAAAAATGTCATCATTGATGATAAGGATTTTTAAACTCTAACTTCAGAGTCCTGACTCTTGAGTGATAGTTCCAAATGGCCCATTAAAATCTAAAATCAGAAAGGGCTTTGTTTGAACCCTACAGAGACATGGCACTGAATATAACAGCAAGATTGATTGATTGTGCCTGTGTAAACTTGGCAGCTTTTGCAATGATGATTAAAATAATCAACTTTCACCTCTTCCTTTCCTCTGGGATTTATGAAGAGTATTTTTATTTTCGGAGAGTTTTCTTACTTACAGAGAAATGATGCTTAGCTTCAGTGCCACTCTAATCTTAGAAAACACACCAAGCAGTTTAATATGTTTCCATAATAATGAATATTTAAAATATTATAATAACAAAAATGTAGACAAAATTGCCCCTAAAGTATTCATAAATAATTCTAAACTAAAGTAAAAGCTGAACATAGAATTTAAAAATTATCTAGATTCTGTGTTTCTTCTCCTATTGTTTTTACCTGTCTGCTGGCCAGTTACTAAAAGGTGCATGGAGAATGAGGAAACAGGAAAACAACTTTGCAAATTACTTTTAAACAGAAAAGAACTTGAAATTAAACTGATTGCATTTCGATTACTTATAGATTAAATTTTTTATATGCTTGTTCTCTATGCCTGTTAACCTTTGAATGAGAGGTTGGGTATATATCTAAATTTTTTATATGTTTTATATGTTTTTGTATATATGTTTGTTCTCTATGTCTGTTAACCTGTGAATTAGAGGTTGGGTATATATCTAAATTTGTATTCTAAAATTTAAAGAAAGTCATATAAAGATGGATTTTAGCGAGCACACACTTTCTCTTTAAGAAATAAGAATGTAAATGATCAAAGGAAAAATACAGATTAAAATCATTGGAATAATTCAGAGTACTCTTTTCCATTTTTGGTCATGAATTGATCAGTAATCTACTTTGTCACAAAGGATATTTTAACCTGTAGATCAATTAAAATACATTTGGAACTATATTTTCACACCACTGCTGACTCCTAGTTTCTTGACCTTCTACCTTATTCCTTCCTTTGAGTGTCTGCCTCAGTTCCAGGCCAATGCATTGCCATGACCCCTAAGTAGTATCATTGTCTATGGCTTTCAAATATTTCCCAGGTCAGATTCTCTAAGCCCAGCTACGTGTCCTCTCCAGTGACCTTCAGCCAGCCTGCTCCTGGCATTTACCTAAGAACAGGAAATTAAAACATTCCTTTGTGTATGTTTGAAGTTCATACTCATTGCTCAGTTATTTCAGAAACATTTTAGAACAACTGCTCTACTTTTAAAGTGTCTGTAGACAGGTGTCATGGATGGACCTCTAAGAGTGTCAGAAGCCATTAAAGGATTAGTAATGTTATTCACAGAACACAATCCCAAATCTTGCAGGTCATCTGGTCCAACTCTTCATATAATTCAAGAATTCCTTCTCTAACACTTGTGGAAAGAGGACAGAGAGGGAAGGAGCATGGTATTTGTGAAATCAAAAGGGCTGAGCCTGATTCCTGGCTCCAGCTCATTTGACTCATGTTACGTTTGATCTTAATCAAAATACAAACTATCTGAATCTCAGTTGCACATTAAGCACTTGGGTACATAGTAAGTGCTTAATAAAATAACCTTGAATGAACTAACAAGACAGTAATATCGGTCTCTCAGAGTTGTACTTATAGTTTTCCAAATCATTCTCTTCATCTCAGCTGTGCTTTTGGACATTCTGTATTCTCTGTCTGGGATTATCTCTGCTTTTTCTCACTACTTCACCTGGTTAACTTGTACCTGTCCAAATAAATCTCTCCTATAGTAGCCCTCTACCCCAGCCACCCTGCAGTCTAAGTATTATTTTTAAGCAGCCTGTGTTATGTCCATTATTGAACTAATCATGTCTCCACCTTATCTGCCTGTTAGAGTTCCAGGAGTGAGTTCCATATAGACAGGGACAGTGTTTCATTCCTTTATTTATATACTTTTCTCAGGTACAGATGTCAAGTTAATTAAACCCCTCTGTTCAGGGAAATGGAATAGAGACTAAATAATAGGAAAAAAACCCACTGAAACACTGAAAAGATAAAATAGTCAAAGCTTCAGCTGGACAAACCAAGGAAAAAAGAGAGAAGACTCAAATAAATAAAACAAAAATGAAAGAGGATGTTGAATTTTGCAGAATAATTTTTCTCCATCTGTTAAGATGATGATACAATTTTAACTATTAAATTGATTTGCACAACTAATACCTCAGAAATGTGAAAGTTCATGAGATTACTATGAATAACTATGTGCTAATAAATTGGACAACCTAGAAAAAATGGACAAATTCCTACAAACACATAATCTACCAAGATGGAATAATGAAGAAATAGAAAATCTGAACAGATCAATTATTAGTAAGGAGATTGAATTGGTAATCAAAAACCTCCCATCAAAGAAAAGCTTAGAACCAGTTGGTTTCACTGGTAAATTCTCCAAATATTTAAAGAAGAATTAATGTCAATTCTCAAACTCTTCCAAAAAATTGAAGAGGAGGCAACACTCCCAAACTCATTTTAAAGGCCTGATACCAAAGCCTGATAAAGACACTACAAGGAAAGAGCTAAAATCCAATATCTTTGATGAATATAGATTCAAAAATTTCAACAAAATACAAGCAAAATGAATTCAATAGCACATTAAAAGGATCACTCACCATGATCAAGTGGGACTTATTCTTGGGTTACAAGGATGGTTCAACAAACACAAATCAATAAGTGTGATGTACCACATTAATAGAAAGAAAGATAAAAATCATACGATCATCTCAATATATGCAGAAAAATATTTTTTATGAAATTCAACATCCTTTCATAATTAAAAATTCTCAACAAATTGGGTGCAGAAGGAACATACCTCAATATAATAAAGCTCATATATGACAAACCTACAGTTAACATCACACTCAATGGTGAAGACTGAAAAGCTTTTTTGCTAAGATCAGGAATAAGACAAGGATTCCCCCTCTCACCACTCCTACTCAACATAGTATTGGAAGTCCTAATCAGAGCAATCAGGCAAGAAAAATAAATAAATAAATAAAAGGCATACAAATCAGAAAGGAAGAAGTAAGGCATCTTCAATCTGTGGTTAGTTGAATCCACAGCTGCAGAACTCCCTAAGACAGAGGGGTGACTGTAGGCAACTGATATTTGACAAAGAAGCAAAGGGAATACAATGGAGCAAAGATAGTCTCTTCAACAAATTGTGCTGGAACAAGTGGACACCACATGCAAATAAACAAATCTAGACACATAACTTACACTCTTCAAAAAAATTAACTCAAAATGGATCAGAGACCTAAATGTAAAATGCAAAACTATACAACTCCTAGAAGATAACACGGGCAAAAATCTACATGACCTTTGAAATGGCAATGATTTTAGATATAACACAGAAGTCACAATCTGTAAAAGAAATAATTGATATCTGGACTTCATTAAAATTAAATACTTGTGCTCTGTGAAAGACAGTGTCAAGAGAATCAGAAGTCAAGCCATGGACTGGGAGAAAATATTTGCAAAATACACATCTGATAAAATATGTACTGTTGTCCAAAATATAAAAAGAACTCTTAAACTCAACAATAAGAAAATAAACAGAAGGGAGGAGCTTCAAGATGGTGGAAGAGTAAGAGGTCGAGATCACCTTCCACCCCACAAATGCATCAGAAATACATCTACATGTGGAACAACTCCTACAGAACACCTACTGAACGATGGCAGAAGGCCTCAGACCTCCCAAAAGGTAAGAAACTCCCCACGTACCTGGGTAGGGCAAAAGAACAAAGGAAAAACAGAGACAAAAGAATAGGGATGGGACCTGCAGCAGTGGGAGGGAGCTGTGAAGGAGGAAAGGTTTCCACACACTAGGAAGCCCCTTCACTGGCAGAGACTGTGGGGGGCGGAGGGGGGGAGCTTCGGAGCCTCTGAGGAGAGCACAGCAACAGGTGTGTGGAGGGCAAAGCGGAGAGATCCCCACACAGAGGGTGGGTGCCGACCAACACTCACCAGCCCGAGAGGCTTGTCTGCTCACACGCTGGGATGGGTGGGGTGCGGGAGCTGAGACTTGGGCTTCAGAAGTCAGATTCCAGGGAGAGGACAGTGGTTGGCTGGGTGAACACAGCCTGAAGGGAGCTAGTGTGCCACAGCTAGCCGAGAGGGAGTCCGGGAAAATGTCTGGAGCTGCCCAAGAGACAAGAGGCATTTTCTTGCCTCTTTGTTTCCTGTTGCACGAGGAGAGGGGATTAAGAGTGACACTAAAATGAGCTCCAGAGAAGGGCGCAAGCCGCGGCTACCAACGCAGACCACAGAGATGGGAATGGGATGCTAAGTCTGCTGCTGCAGTCACCAGCCACCATGAAGCCTGTGTGCGAGCACAGGTCACTATCCACACCTCCCCTCCCGGGAGCCTGTGCATCCTGCCACTGCCAGGGTCCCGTGATCCAGGGACAACTTCCCTGGGAGAACGCATGGCGTGCCTCAGGCTGGTGCAATGTCACACTGGCCTCTGCCACCGCAGGCTCGCCCCGCACTCCGTACCCTTCCCTCCCCCCGGCCTGAGTGAGCCAGAGCACCCGAATCAGCGGCTCCTTTAACCCCGTCCTGTCTGAGCGAAGAATAGACACGCTCAGGCGACCTACAGGCAGAGGCTGGGGCCAATCCAAAGCTGAACCCCAGGAGCTGGGCGAACAAAGAAGAGAAAGGGAAATCTTCTTAATCAGCAGCCTCTGGAGCAGCGGATTACATCTCCACAATCACTTGATGTATCCCGCATCTGTGGAATACCTGAATAGACAACGAATCATCCCAAATTGAGGAGGTGGACTTTGGGAGCAATGATACATACATTTATTTCCCTTTTTCTCTTTTTGTGAGTGAGTATGTGTATGCTTCTGTGTATGATATTGTCTGTATAGATTTGCTTTTACCATTTGTCCTAGGTACTGTCAGTCCGTTTTATTGTTTGCTTATTTTTAGTATAGTTTTCAGTGCTTGTTAACAGTGGTGGATTTGATTTTTGATTTGGTTGCTCTCTTCTTTATTTTTTCTTTCATTTTTTTTATTACTTTAAAAATGTTTTTAATAATTATTTTTTATTTTAATAACTTTTATTTTATTTTACTTTAACTTCTTTCTTTCTTTTTCTCCCTCTTATTCTGAGCCATGTGGATGACAGGCTCTTGGTGCTCCAGCGAGGTGTCAGGGTTGTGCCTCCGAGGTGGGCAAGCCAAGTTCAAGACATTGCTCCACAAGAGACCTCCCAGCTCCACGTAATTTCAAACAGTGAAAATCTCCCAGAGATCTCCATCTTAATGCCAAGACCCAGCTCCACTCAACGACCAGCAAGCTTAAGTGCTGAACAACCTATGCCAAACAACTAGCAAGAAAGGAACACAACCCCACCCATTAGCAGAAAGGCTGCCTAAAATCATAATAAGGCCACAGACACCCCAAAACACACCACCAGATGTGGACATGCCCACCAGAAAGATAAGATCCAGCCTCATCCACCAGAACACAGGCACTAATCACCTCCACCAGAAAGCCTACAGAACCCATTGAAGCAACCTCAACAACTGGGGCAGACACCAAAAACAACAGAAACTGTGAACCTGCAGCCTGAGAAAAGGAGACCTGAAACAAAAAGAAACACACAACAGATGAAGGAGCAAGGTAAAAACCCACCAGACCTAACAAATGAAGAAGAAATAGGCAGTCTACCTGAAAAAGAATTCAGAATAATGATAGTAAAGATGATCCTAAATCTTGGAAATAAAATGGAGAAAATACAAGAAACATTTAAATAGGACCTAGAAGAACTAAAGAGCAAACAACCAGTGATGAACAACACAATAAATGAAATTAAAAATTCTCTAGAAGGGATCAATAGCAGAATAACTGAGATAGAAGAATGGATAAGTGACCCCGAAGATAAAATAGTGCAAATAACTACTGCAGAGCAGAATAAAGAAACAAAAGAAAACAATTGAGGACAGTCTCAGAGACCTCTGGGGCAACATTAAATGCACCAACATTTCAATTATAGGGGTCCCAGAAGAAGAAGAGAAAAAGAAAGGGTCTGAGAAAAGAGATTATAGTTGAAAACTTCCCTAATATGGGAAAGGAAGTAGTTAACCAAGTGCAGGAAGCACAGAGAGTCCCATACAGGATAAATCCAAGGAGAAACATGACAGGGCACGTATTAATCAAACTATCAAAAATTAAATACAAAGAAAAAATATTAAAAGAAGCAAGGGAAAAACAACAAATAGCAGACAAGGGAATCTCCATAAGGTTAACAGCTGATCTTTCAGCAGAAACTCTGCAAGCCAGAAGGGAGTGGCAGGACATATTTAAAATGATGAAAGGGAACAACCTACAACTGAGATTACTCTACCCAGCAAGGATCTCATTCAGAATTGATGGAGAAATTAAAACATTTGCAGACAAGCAAAAGCTAAGAGAATTCAGCACCACAAAACCAGCTTTACAACAAATGCTAAAGGAACTTCTCTAGTCAGGAAGCACAGAGAAGGAAAAAACCAACAATAGCAAACCCAAAACAATTAAGAAAATGGTAATAGGAACATACATATTGATAATTACCTTAAATATAAATGGATTAAATGCTCCTACCAAAAGACATAGGCTGAGTGGATGCAAAAACAATACCCATATATATGCTGTCTACAAGACACCCACTTCAGACCGAGGGACACATACAGACTGAAAGTGAGGGGATGGAAAATGATATTCCATGCAAATGGAAGTCAAAAGAAAGCTGGAGTAGCAATTCTCATATCGCACAAAATAGACTTTAAAACAAAGACTATTACAAGAGACAAAGAAGAACACTACCTAATGATCAAGGGATCAATCCAAGAAGAAGATATAACATTTGTAAATATTTATGCACCCAACATAGGATCTCCACTTTCACCAATGAAGAGATCATCCAAAATGAAAATAAATAAAGAAACACAAGCTTTAAATGATACATTATAGAAGATGGACTTAATTGATATTTATAGGACACTCAATTCAAAAACAACAGAATACAGTTTCTTCTCAACTGCTCATGGAACATTCTCCAGGATAGATCAGATCATGGGTCAAAAACCAAGCCCTGGTAAATTTAAGAAAATTGAAATTGTATGAAGTATCTTTTTTGACCACAACACTATGAGACTAGATATCAATTACAGGAAAATATCTGTAAAAAATACAAACATATGGAGGCTGAACAATATACTACTTTATAACCAAGATATCACTGAAGAAATCAAAGAGCAAATTTTAAAATGCCTAGAAAAAAATGACAATGAAAACACGATGACCCAAAACCTATGGGATGCAGCAAAAGCAGTTCTAAGAGGGAAGTTTATAGCAATACAACCTTACCTCAAGAAGCAAGGAACATCTCAAATAAACAACCAAACCTTACACCTAAAACAATTAGAGAAAGAAGAACAAAAAATCCCATAGTTAGAAGAAGGAAAGAAATCACAAAGATCAGATCAGAAATAAATGAAGAAGAAATGAAGGAAATGAGAGCAAAGATCAATAAAACTAAAAGCTGGTTCTTTGAGAAGGTCAACAATATTGATAAACCATTAGCCAGACTCATCAAGAAAAAAAGGGAGAAGACTTAAATCAATAGAATTAGAAATGAAAAAGGAGAAGTAACAATTGACACTGCAGAAATACAAAAGATCATGAGAGATTACTACAAATAACTCTATGCCAATAAAATGGCCACTGTGAAAGGAATGAACAAATTCTTAGAAATGCACAACCTGCCAAGACTGAAGCAGGAAGAAATAGAAAATATGAACAGACTAATCACAAGCACTATAATTGAAACTGTGATTAAAAATCTTCCAACAAACAAAAGCCCAGGACCAGGCGAATTACATCAAACATTTAGAGAAGAGCTAACACCTATCCTTCTCAAACTCTTCCAAAATATACCAGGGGGAGGAACACTCTCAAACTCACTCTACAAGGCCACAATCACCCTGATAGCAAAACCAGACAAAGATGTCACAAAGAAAGAAAAGTACAGGCCAATATCACTGATGAACATAGATGCAAAAATCCTCAACAAAATACTGACAAAGAGAATCCAACAGCACATTAAAAGGATCATACACCATGATCAAATGGGGTTTATCACAGGAATGCAGGATTCTACAATATACATAAATCAATCAGTGTGATACACCATGTTAACAAATTGAAGGAGAAAACCCATATGATCATCTCAGTATACAGAGAAAGCTTTTGACAAAATTCAACACCCATTTATGATAAAAACCCTGCAGAAAGTAGGCATAGAGGGAACTTACCTCAACATAATAAAGGCCATATATGGCAAACCCACAGCCAACATCGTCCTCGATGGTGAAAAACTGAAACCATTTCCCCTAAGATCAGGAACAAGGCAAGGTTGCCCAGTCTCACCACTATTATTCAACACAGTTTTGGAAGTTTTAGCCACAGCAATCAGAGAAGAAAAGGAAATAAAAGGAATCAAGTCAAAAAGAAAAAGTAAATCTGTCACTGTTTGCAGATGACATGATACTATACATAGAGAATCCTAAAGATGTTACCAGAAAATTACTAGAGCTAATCAATGAATTTGTAAAGTAGCAGGATACAAAATTAGTGCACAGAAATCTCTTGCATTCCTATACACTAATGATGAAAAATCTGAAAGTGAAATCAAGAAAACATTCCCATTTACCATTGCAACAAAAAGAATAAAATATCTAGGAATAAACCTACCTAAGGAGACAAAAGGTCTGTATGCAGAAAATTATAAGACACTGATGAAAGAAATGAAAGATGATACAAAGAGATGGAGAGATTTACCAAGCTCTTGGATTGGAAGAATCAACATTGTGAAAATGACTATACTACCCAAAGCAATCTACAGGTTCAGTGTAATCCCTATCAAGCTACCAATGGAGTTTTTCACAGAAGTAGAACAAAAAATTTCACAATTTGTATAGAAACACAAAAGACCCCGAATAGCCAAAGCTATCTTGAGAAAGAAAAACGGAGCTGGAGGAATCAGGCTCCCGGACTTCAGACTACACTGCAAAGCTAGAGTAATCAAGACAGTATGATACTGGCACAAAAACAGAAATATAGATCAATGGAACAGGATAGAAAACCCAGAGATAAACCCACACACATATGGTCACCTTATCTTAGATAAAGGACACAAGACTATACAGTGGAGAAAAAACAGCCTCTTCAATAATTGGTGCTGAGAAAACTGGACAGCTACATGTAAAAGAATGAAATTAGAACACTCGCTAACACCATACACAAAAGTAAACTCAAAATTTATTAAAGACCTAAATGTAAGGTCAGACACTATTAAACTCAGAGGAAAGCATAGGCAGAACACTGCATGACATAAATCACAGCATGATCCTTTTTCACCTACCTCCTAGATAAATGGAAATAAAAACAAAAATAACAAATGGGATCTAATGAAACTTAAAAGCTTTTGCACAGCAAAGGAAACCATAAACAAAACAAAAAGACAACCCTCTGAATGGGAGAAAATATTTTCAAATGAAGCAACTGACAAAGCATTGATCTCCAAAATTTACAAGCAGCTCATGCAGCTCAATATCAAAAAAACAAAGAACCGAATCTAAAAATGGGTGGAAGACCTAAATAGACATTTCTCCAAAGAAGATATACAGATTGCCAACAAACACATGAAAGTATGCTCGGCATCATTAATCATTAGATAAATGGAAATCAAAACTACAATGAGATATCATCTCACACCATTCAGAATGGCCATCATCAAAAAATCTACAAACAATAAATACTGGAAAGGGTTTGGAGGAAAGGGAACCCTCTTGCATTGTTGGTGGGAATGTAAATTGATACAGCCACTATGGAGAACAGTATGGAGGTTCCTTAAAAATTTAAAAGCAGAACTAACATACGACCCAGCAATCCCAGTACTGGGCATATACCCTGAGAAATCCATAATTCAAAAAAGTCATGTACCACAATGTTCATTGCAGCTCTATTTACAATAGCCAGGGCATGGAAGCAACCTAAGTGTCCATCAACAGATGAATGGATTAAGAAGATGTGGCACATATATACAATGGAATATTACTCAGCCATAAAAAGAAATGAAATTGAGTTATTTGTAGTGAGGTGGATGGACCTAGAGTCTGTCATACAGAGTTAAGTAAGTCAGAAAGAGAAATACAAATACCGTATGCTAACACATATATATGAAATCTAAAAAAAAGAAATAAAATGGTCATGAAGAACCTAGGGGAAAGTCGGGAATAAAGACACAGACCTACTAGAGAATGGAGTTGAGGACATGGGGAGGGGGAAGGTAAGCTGGGACAAAGTGAGAGAGTGGCATGGACATATATATACACTACCAAATGTAAAATAGATAGCTAGTGGGAAGCAGCTGCATAGCACAGGGAGATCAGCTCCGTCTTTTTGGCCCCCTAGAGGGGTGGAATAGAGAGGGTGGGAGGGAGAGGGATGCAAGAGGGAAGAGATATGGGGATATATGTATATGTATATATATAACTGATTCACTTTGTTATAAAGCAGAAACTAACACACCATTGTAAAGCAATTATACTCCAATAAAGATGTTAAAAATAAAGAAGAGATAAGAAGGTAAAAGCCAAAAAAATAAAAATAAAAAATAAACTCTATTTAAAAATGTGCCATGGGACTTCCCTGGTATTCCAGTGGTTACGACTCTGCACTTCCACTGCAGGGGGTATCGGTTCAATCCCCGGTCAGGGATCTAAAATCCCACATGCTGCGTGGTGCAGCCAAAAAGAAAAAAAATGGGCCAAAGACCTTAGCTTACACCTCACTAAAGAAATATACAGATGGCAAAAAACATATGAAAAGATTCTTCACATAATATGTCATCAAGGAAATGCAAATTAAAACAACAATGAGATTTCACTACATATCTATTAGAAGAGCCAAACTCCATAACACTGACAACATCAATTGCTGGCAAGTAAGTGGATCAACAGCAACTCTCAATTATTACTGATGGGAATGCAAAATGATACAGCCACTTTGTAGGACAGTTTGGTAGTTTCTTATAAAACTAAACATACTCTTACCATTTTAACCAGCAATTGTGCTCCTTGGTATTTGTTCAAATGAGTTAACTTACATCCACACAAAAACCTATGCATGGATATTTATAACAGCTTTATTCATAATTGCCATAACTTGGAAGCAATCAAGATGTCCTTCTTTACATAAATGCATAATTAAACTGTGATTCATCCAGACTATGGAATATTATTCAACACTAAAAAGAAATGAGCTATCAAGCCATGAAAAGATATGGAAGAATATATATATATATATATATTACTAAATGAAAGAAGCCAATGTGAAATGCTTAAATATATATTACTGTAAAGTGAAAGATATATATATATATATATATTACTAAGTGAAATATATATTAAATATATATTACTTAAATATATATTACTAAGTGAAAGAAGCCAATCTGAAATGCTACATACTGTCTGATTTCAACTATATGACTTTCTGGAGAAGGCAAAACTATGGATACAATAAAAAGATCAGTGGTTGCCAGGGGTTAGATGGGGGAGAGATGAATAAGCAGAGCACAGAGTATTTTTAAGACAGTGAAAATATTCTGTATGATACCATAATGATGGATATATGTCATTATATGTTTATCCAAACCCATCAAATGAACATAAACCCACAACATCAAGAGTGAACCCCAATGTAAACTGTGGACTTTGGGTGATTATGATGTGTCGATGTAGGTTCATCTATTGTAACAAAAGTACCACTCTGGTGAGAGATGTTAATAATGTGGGAGAGAGTATGTGTGTCTGGGTAGAGGATATATGGAAATCTCTGAATGTTCCCCTTAATTTTGCTGTGAGCCTAAAAGTCTCTTTAGAAAGTAAAATCTTAATGATAAGAAAATAAAAAGGGTCATTAAAAAAAATGGAGGCTTACCGTTGGTCATCATGATCTAAATGGTGTGGTTTCTCCCATCAAAGCACCCATATCCAATATTGTTGAGATGACTGAAGACAAAGGCACTTGGGAAATATTTTGCTGTCATTGACCTAGCCAATGTGTTTTATTCTGTTCTTATACTGAGGCTTCACAGACTCAATTTGCCTTCTTTCAAGGTACGCAATATACCTTTACTTATTTGTCTATGGGATATTTAAACAGCCTTGTCATGGCCCATAACCTTTGTCACCAAGACCTGGATAATGTACCTACTTTGTTTCTACTCACCGCTGTCATTATATATGTGATATTCTCTTAAAATCTCAATTACTAAAGGTCATCCAGGAAGACCTGGATGCCACGGTGACTCGGTTTCAAGTCAGAGGTTGGCTATCACCCCACGTAATGTTCAAAGACCAACAACTTTTATAAAATTCCTGGGTAATAGCCAAAGTTCTTGCTTTTGGTCTGGCCAATAGAAGAAGAACAATTTCATTATCCAGGATAATGAGCCATAGGGGCCATCCATTTGGCAAGAGCTGATGAGCGTTGTCTTAAAATCTGGGTCACCTATGTCCCTGCTCATAACAAGGCCAACAGTACTGAGGCTCTTTTCAGTGAACAAGCTGACCCATCCATGATAGGTTGTCCTACAGGCTCAGCATGCAACCACTTGCTAGGGGACCCATTTGAACCTCAATTTCCATCACCTAAAAATTTTCTATACTATTCAAGCTATAATGAATGGATGATTAATCCAGCCTTTCAGTCTCAACCCCTCAAGGAAATTGAAATTATTGCTCCAGAGCCATTTCCACAGATGATATGGACTACCAAGAAGGGAGATGAGCAATTCCACTTGATAAATTAAAATCACACTTAAAAATAATGTTAGAACCAACACTCTACCCCATCATGATAAAACCAGAACCCCCTCCTTGGTAATAATTCATGCCAGACAGAAACACCAAGCAACAAAAAACCTTTAAGATGTAGCTGTACATCATTCTGTTGGATCTTGGTCTTATTATGGGTTTAGGTACTTTCATTGGTTTGCAATCCAGACACACAAACCCTCCAAATAAGCCATTATTTCATCCAAATATGGCAAATTCTGAGGCCCAATGCCATTGAATTTCAATAATGCAAACCCTGTAGCCCCAAATCTCAATGGCTTGCCCAACACCAACCAAGAAAAAAATAACTGAGACAAAAACCCCATAGTAATTGGTTAAATTGGGGGGCTTATCTGAAGCTAATACTGGAGCTCCAACCTCAGCCATGGATATTTTAATTGTCAAACCATCTAAAAGCCTATTAACCACATGGACCCAAATCAGGCCTTATGATTTAAAACCTGTTTGCAGCAGAACTCCTCTCATCACCTATCTGGGCAAAACCTTGGACAACTGAGAACTTTTAGATTCAGCTACTTTTAAGTGGAGCTTTAATTATGCCTGTCATGTTCTGGCACTTTGCTCTAATGACAGCAGTATCATGGATGCCAGCATCATGCTAGCTCTGCACCCACAAAACTTTTGACTTAAAAGATATTTGAAAATGAAGCTTCCAGGGTCCAACACTATCTTCAAATTCTACAAGCTGCTCAGCCTCAGTTTAAAACCATAGAGCCACAAAGATATGACCCACCGCAACATGAGTGCATATCTACATGGGAAGGATACTGCAGTATCACAGTGCCCAAGAGATGACTTCACCTCTGCCTCTCAACCAACTACCAGGAGTCCCAACTACACCAGAACTGGGAAAGCCTCACCACCCACAGAAGACCCAGACCCTTGACTTTCCAATGATTTATTACTATTGAGTCCTGCTATAAAAGGTGGGACCCACCAGACTGGAGTGACTTTCCAGATATAGCAATTTGCTTGTTGCATGACCCAACTCTACATTTTGATACTTGTAAAACAATAAGTTCTATCCCTATGATTATAATTCAACCTATACCATGCTAAGCCCCTATGGGACCAAGTCCAATATCTTCCCAATGCTCCCAAGATTCAGGTTGCTCTAATACCATCCACCGCTCCTTTCTAAAGGGCAGCCTTACCAAAGTATCCACACTGTGTGCTCTCCTAGATTTAACAGGAGAATTCTGCTGGCCTCTCAGTGTTCAAACCATGCATTCCCCTTCATCCTCTTCCCCTCCCCCTCCACAGTTTTCAGCACCCACACCCACACCTTAGTCTGTCTATGCCTAAGTGTCTATGCCTCTTTCCCTCTAAAGAACTATAAGGCAAGTAAAATGCAAAACCAATACCCTAGACTCTTGAATATTTACACATCTAACATAGGCATACATCTGACTGAAATAGCCTCTCAGGCACTGACTACCCATAACTGTCAGACTTGCTATCAATCTGCTTCCACATATACAACACCACACATTTATTCAGGTGATATCTGGCCCAGAGAAGGAAAATATTGGGAAGTAGCCATCTCCCCTGATTCTGGAGCGCTCCCTCATGGCAAGTCACTGCTGTCATATTTCCTCAGTACATACCATGTAGGCGCTACTGACCCTCAACATATACTCAGCAAAAATTGCTGTCTTCCTCCAGTCCCATTCTTTGATAGTTACCATTTATCAAAATCAAGGTACAACTTTTCAATTTAAAGGCAACAGCACAGAACTACACTGTGGTCCTACGAACGAGGGTCTCATCTCTTCTACTTTGCCCTTCCATTACCTCCCAGCCACAAGACACATGGATGAACTCCAACCTCTAAGGATCTTCAATTTATATAAACTTTAATAATTTTTCCTGACCCTGGCCAAGCATCATCGACATGCAGCATTTATACCTGTAATATTGGGATTCGCCACTACTCTGGGACTTGCTGGAATGGCCACATGGTTAGGCCATTGCTCTAACCCAACAGTCAAAAATCATTGAAACTAATCTACCAATGTCTGAAACTCTAGTATTTCATATTTCTAAAGTACAACAAATATTAAGCCTGCTTAATCAAGACCAGAGAACCCTGGCAAAAATAGTTTTTGACAATAGATTTGCCCTAGCTTGTCAAGAAGAAGTTTGTGATGTTATTAATACCTCCCTTTGTACATGGGATAAGAACACTAATCTAGTGTCCACTCAACAGAAAGCCTGGACCACAAAATCAACATCCTAAAAAGCATAACTTGTGCCTTTAGCGTACTCTGTAATTCAACCAAAATATTACTGGAGGCCTCTTTCATGACTGATTTATTCTTCTGGTTAACATCAAACAAACGTGGAGCCTGGCTGCAAACCAGCCTTTAGGGACTCTTCATATTTTTCTTGCTTCTGCTTTCATTTCCTCCTTTTTACTGTCATAATGAAATGTTTTCTGTGCTGTTTAGGGCAACTTATATCCTACTCTCTAGAGGTCTCCTCTGCTATTCAGGCCACTCAAATACCCAAAATAATTGAGCTCAAAACTGATGTCAATCAATATATTTTTTCATTTACTCAGTCCTATAAAACACACAATGCAGTTTCAGAATTATTACACCCCTATCACTGTGAACAAAAAGCTTACTAATTAGGGCTCAATATTTTTTAAGTTCTTTTTACCCTTAGACTGAGGGAATATAGTCAAAGTGCTGTGTTCAAAATTATTTGTTTTTGTTTTTTTTTTTCTATGTGAGGTGTTGTTCATTGGAAATACACTTGGGGTTTTTTATATTTACATTCAATTTTACTTTTTTCTCCAGTTTTGTTGAGTTAATTTATTTTATTAATACGCATATTTAAAAATTCCAAAATCAAAATTATGCAAAACACACATGTAAAGAAGTGTCATTCATTCCTCACTCCTTTCTCCTTATCTACAAATCACCATCTGTTGGTAACCAATTTCTTATTATAATACCTTTCTAGTTTTCATTTGCAAAAATAAGGACTATATATGTATAAACAAACATGCGTACATGCATATTTCCTCTTAATTTCTGACATTAAAAAGCATGCTACGGCTTCCCTGGTGGCGCAGTGGTTGAGAGTCCGCCTGCCGATTCAGGGGACATGGGTTCGTGTCCCGGTCCGGAAGGATCCCACATGCCGCAGAGCGGCTAAGCCCGTGAGCCATGGCCGCTGAGCCTGCGCTTCCGGAGCCTGTGCTCCGCAACGGGAGAGGCCACAACAGTGAGAGGCCCGCGTATTGCAAAAAAAAAAAAAAAAAAAAAGCTAACTTTACTTTTTAAAACAAAAACAACAGTATATGCTGAAAATCACAAATAATTAATAATTCATACACATCATGCTCTTTTTTTGTATAACTTCATAATATAACATCTCAAGTATGGGATTCATATTATTTTTGATGTTTTGCAATTAAAACTAATGCTACAATTTTAAAAAAAAAGAAAACTGATGTCAAAACATTAAGGGCTCAAAAAAAAAAAAAAAAAAAAAAAAAAACATTAAGGGCTCAACTGAGATATATATAGGTATAGACAAAATTTTTAATTTTAGTTTAATAAACTTTTAATTTATTGTGCTGTCTTGACTCAGTTTTGAGGCCCTGGCTAGAGACTAGACAGCTCCCCTTCTTGAACAACTGATTAAGTCCACACCTCAACCACTTTCCTTATCAGGCTCACACACTCTGGGGCCACTATACACTTATCCTAATCTCTACCAGGCCAGGTACCAGACAACTAGGGGACAAGCCCATGCCCCAGGGCCCACCAAACTTATTAAAATTAGCCAATCCATAGAGAGCCCGGGAAACCTAGCTAACCCCACCCTGCTTGCCATACATTACCTGCACCTACAGCTCAAGCTTGCTGTTACATTGTCTCCAGGTACAACCCACTGTGTCACCCTGCCTGGCAGCCTTCCCTCCTTCGGAGCTGTAAGTAACAGAAAGTTCTGCCTTTCAGTGTGTTGTGTCCCACCACCAAAGGAATCTTTAAATCTTATAAAATATAGTTCTACATAGGCTTTAATTACCATTTAATATATTAAAGCTGCCAAGTTTAAAAACTACTTTTTCTAAAGCTTTTGTATTTTTAGGTGGAATATACAAATTATACTTAATCCTTGATGAATATTCAATCTAATGTTAATTCCCCTAAACATACAATGGAATTGATAGGCCTGGTTAACTAAAAGTTGCTTTAAATATTTTAAAATATATGAATTATAAATTTAGTTTATTGGAGTCTCTCAAATATTTCAAATGCCTGACATGTTAGTCTTTTACACACTTGACAAGTTAAAGGCCAGGGTAGGGGTGGGGGGAAGACTTTTCTAATAATTAAAGTAACTCTGGTAAAAGTAATAAATCAAATGTATGCATTAGTAAATTATGTTCTCTTAAATGTTTAAACACTGTAGAAACTTAAGAAAGTTCTCTTATACCTTTGAAATAAAATGGCTCTTATATATAATATTCTAAAATGTCAAGTTCTATTTACTGTTTTGAGCACCTTAAAAATAATATTTCATAGATTATTTCAATGGTTAAAATATTCCTAAACTCAATACAAACATGTTAATGCTGTAGGTTTTATTAATTTCAACTTTACTGTTTTCACTGTTTTGCATAGTCGCTGACTAAAATAGAGAGTAGAGACATATGATCTCGTTGGGCTGAGGTTACTGTATCAGAAGATCAGGGTCAAGGTTGAAATGTCAATTAAAGAATTTGAAGGCTTCCCTGGTGGTGCAGTGGTTGAGATTCCGCCTGCCGATGCAGGGGACACGCGTTCGTGCCCCGGTCCGGTAAGATCCCACATGCTGCGGAGCAGCTGGGCCTGTGAGCCATGGCCGCTGAGCCTGCGCGTCCGGAGCCTGTGCTCCACAATGGGAGAGGCCATAACAGTGAGAGGCCCGCGTACAGCAAAAAAAAAAAAAAAAAAAAATCTGAGAGAGGAGCAGGGACACAGTTAGGTATTACCCAGGGCCAGGGGGCCTCCTCATGAGCCAAAGGTCAACATGTGGGTGTGTCCTTGAGGCAATGGAACTTTTCAAGCTCACACCATTTTGTACAACCTTGTACATTATGTGTATCTTTCCCCAGTTTTTAATGTTAATCTCTTTTACAACTTTTAATTGTCTGATTTGTTAGTCGATACTCCCTCTACAGGCTAATATTCTTCACCACTTGACTAAATTTATCTCTTTATTGCATGATTGGAGTCTGCATGTTTTTATACTTTATGTATCTTATTCATTATCAATAACCCTATTGTCATTTTATTGACTATTCCCTACCTGATTAACACAATCAATTTGATACTTATTTTAGAATATTACCTCTAGGGTTGCATCGAGCTCATGATCTGTAGCTCACCTACATACACCCTTCCGTCTCTGCGGTTTGGGCTAGCAGGTGCCAGGATACAGTCATCGTACGGGAGTCTCCACTGTACCTTGGAGTTCCTGGCTGCAGTTCATCCATCTTATCCAAACATCCCCTCAATACCATGCATCTTATACCTCTTGAAAAGACATAAATCCATTGAAAGCATGGAGCTCTTGCCTTGGGAACTTTTGCCTATTTTATTCTTTGCTTCTGTCATGCCAACATTTGTTTTAATCTTTTAATTTGTTGTAAATATGTGTTCTAAACATAAATCTTTCTTTAAAAAAAAAGGAGTAAACAGATCTTTTATGGCACCATTGGGCAGGATAAGGCAGGTGGGCAAGATGTGGAATTAGAGGTGCTTAGTGTTAATTTTCTGAAAGTGGAGATGAAAGGCTTGAAATACGACAGTGCTATCCTAGTAAAGGTCAGCACAAGGTAGGTGAATTCCTCCAAAGCCTTCCTTGACCCAGGCTGTTCTATGTGTCCTTTGTTGGTGTGACTTTAACATCTAGTTAGGTTTCTCTTGTTGCCTTTGCCTCACTACTTTATAACTGTCTGCGGTGGAATAGTATTGTTTTGAGAAGCAAAAGCGTTGAGACTTGGGTAGAGGTGGTGTTAATGTGAAAATATGATGCTTAAGCTTCAGGACACTCCACTTGCTTGAACCCACTTCCAAGATCCTGGAAAAGCCCTAGAAATGTCTACAGGTGGACATATGTTTACATAAAATTTACAAAAGGTATTTAACCACAATTATACTTTGACATCTCACTATCATCAGGTTTCCTGTGTCAGATGTTGTTAGAGAGGCTGCAGGTATTTTGAGATCCAGATGAGGGAATGTTGAATTTTAGTTTGGGTTTAATGTGATATATTTATGTGGTTCACAGTCATTTCTGTATATTGATAACTTATTGCTAGCCATTATGGTAGCATCCACTATGCCAAAACAAACATGCTGAGCCCAAAGTCTTATCAAAATGCAAAAGTGTTCTAATAGCTCCCAGCTCTGGAAATTGGTAGACTGTGGAAGAGAGACTGTGAAATGTAGAGACAGAGCAGACTGTCGGAAAAAAATTTCAATCACCAAATATATAAAATTGTAGACAGAGAATTTGGTTCTCATCCTAGTCAAGACAGAAATTCTTTCCACTTAGGAATAGATCTGATAGTGCTTTATATACAACTAAAACCACATCATATTTTTTGATGGGAATAATACAAAATTAAATTTATGAGAATCCTGCTTGTAAGGCACAAGTGTGAAGCAGAACTTCAAATGTGTGTGAAGTTTTATGCATCCCATTATCAATAACCAAAAAATTTAATCAACCAGGCTGGAAGACTAAATTATCTTTCTATTCTCTCTATAGAAAATGATATACTTTTTGTCATATGAAGAGGTAACTGAAGGTTATGAAACAAAAATGTAAGGAAAAGATATTACAGAGTTGTATCAGGCAGTTTAATATAAAATACTGTATTATTTTTCTGGATTTTGTGATGTTTTGATATTTGCTAAATTTTTTAATGTTTGTTATGATTTTTTTGTCCTGAGTACATATTCACCTTAGTAACTAATTTTTATTATTAATTTTGTATTCTTTTTTGTGAAAAAATTAAATTTACCATTTTAAGTGTACAGTTCTGTGGCATTAAGTACATCGCATTATTGTACAACTGTCACCACTGTATCCATCTCCAGACCTTTTTCATCTTCTCAACCTGAAACTCCATATCCATTAAACAGTAACTCCCCAATTGCTCTTCTCTCAGCCCCTGGTACCACTATTGTACTTTCCAGCTCTGTGAATTTGACTATTCTATGTACCTCTTATTAGTAGAATTATATTTGTATTATTCCTTTGTCCTTTTGTGTCTGGCTTTTTTCACTTAGCATAGTCTTCAAGGTTCACCTATGTTGTATCATTCCTTTTAAAGGATGAATAATAATCTATTGTATGTATATACTATGTTTTGCTTATCCACTCATCTGTCAACAGACATGTGGGTTGTTTCTACCTTTCGGCTATTGTGAATAAAGCTGCTATGAACATGGGTGTACAAATATCTGTTCAAGTTCCTGCTTTCAATTCTTTTAGGTTTATACCCAGAAGTGGAATTGCTAGATCATATGGTAGCTCTATATTTAATATTTTAGGAACCACCATACCATTTTCTACAGTGGCTGCACATTTTATATTCCCACAAACAATGCACAGAGGTTCCAATTTCTCCACATCATTGCCAACACTTGTTATTTTCTGTTCTTTTGGTTTTGTTTTGCTTGGCTTTTGATAATAGCCAACTAATGGGTATGAAGGGTATTCCATATGTCAGAGGGTCCCCAAAACTTGGGTCTTCCTTGGACTCAGGTCTGAATTTCAGTTCCACCATGGTATATGGTCCATTTACTCAATTTCTCTATGTTTTTTGTTTCCTCATTTATAAAATGAGGGTAATAATAAGCCAGCCTCTAGAATTGTTTTGAAGATTTGGTGAAGTAATATATGTGACACCATTAACACAGTGCCTACACTTAGAAAGTAGCAGTACTTTTACTATTATTTATTTACACATCTTTCTCCTGTACTATATTTGAGCTCCTCACTCATATTTTTATCTATAAAACCTAGCTTGGGGCCTGACACACAGTCAGCATTTAACAAATATTTCATGGTTGAGCTTATATTAGTCTGTAGAACACAGGTCACAATTCTTTTAGCCACTGTGAATATAGGAGTTCAAAAGTTCCTTAGTGCAGAACTGAAAGTACATATCAGAATTTTGCTGCTCTGTAATTCACTCTGTGCAATTAAGGTCTTATCAATATAGTAAACTCTGTATTGTTCTCCTTCTGTAATGCTCACTCATGCTCAGCAAATAGTTTTATTTTTCTCATAAAGTTATAAGTCAAAGAGCCTCTCTGGGTATTACTTTAGACAAATATTTGTCCTGGGTGGACTCTACCTGACTATTGCTCACAAGATTTTGGTGCCCCAAGGGCAGATGAGATCAGTAGCATGTGTTTTAGGGTACCACTTCAGCTGAGCTGATTTCTGCTTAGGTGCACTATATGTGACACAAAATCCTACAAGATTTGGGGATCCCATTCCTAGGTGGGCCTTAGGGTTCAAAAAAACCCTAAAACTGTATTTCAAATTGAGGAGGGTATGTGAGTCTGAGAATATGTGCAGACATAAATAGCACTTTTATCAGAATCTCAAAGGAGTTCATGACCAAAAAGGATTAAAAATGACAAATCTAGAAGGCCTGGGGCACCTGACCCATTATCAAGTCAGAGTCTGAAGTTTAGGAAAAAAAATAGAGCTCTTTATACAAGTTGTGATTTAGGTTCAGGCCTTAGGCAAGATAGGACTAAGCCACAGAATCAGCTCCCAGCCCCAAGTGTCATTGAAACTGGAGAGATAATTTAAATCTCCTTTAAACTTCCTCTACCTACACATGGGATTGGTCCAGAGCCTGTAGATCGATGCTAAAGATGGTAATAAAGTCATAATAGTTGGGGGCTATTCAAAGAACACGCAGGGATCACACAAGTAAACATAACTTCCAATCAGTAAGGAACATAATAACATGAGTAATGGATGGAGGATGAATGGAGAACGTTGAGATCAATTCATGACAGTGCCAGGGTGCCCATTCATTTCCTCTTCAGGTAGAGGCTGAGAGTACGCTTTTTAAAAAGAACATTGTTCACTTGTTTCCTGTCAAGTACAACCTTTGCAGCATCTCAAATTGGGGTACCTATTACAATGTGAGGGACCCTGAGAAGCGGCTGTGGCCAAAGATCTCTCCTTTTCTAGCCTGTGCTAGTCCATGAAAATGTTGTTGAAAGTATATTCTTTCACTTGAGTTTAAAATCACTATATAAAATGCAGATGTGACTGAAAGAAGTTAACATATAAAACAATTTTCTGCCATTAACACACTGATGTGAATTCATTTCAAGGTGGTTAACTTGCTAAAGTTAGACAAACTTGGATACAGTGTTGGAAGGTAGAGATGTGTCCTAGGCAGTCCAATGTCCAAAGTAGGATAGACAAGAGGTAGTATTAGAAAACCATAAACTTGCAAAAGAGAGAATACCATGAAAGATAAAATGGAAGTGAACAAGGAAGTAGGACGGCAAAGCCATTTCACAAATGTGTCAACAAACTGCAATCTTGACCTCTGGTTTCCCTAAAGTAAGAGCTTTCACAAAGTAAACATGTTATTTTAAAGTGTATCTGAGATGGCCTTGCAATTATGATGTACAGTTTAATTGGAACAGGGGAGAACCTCAGAGGGAAGAGCACAGAGAACAGGGTACATACAAGGCTGTGAGAGGAGAAGAAAAGTGGCTACTTGCTTCAAAATATTCTTAGCTGTCCTGGTCTGCCACTGAGCTGCAGCCTTCAAACTCCAACTGCAAGGGAAGCATTTTCTGAGCTTCCTTGGAGAAAACCCATGACCCCAAATCCTCCCATTAAAACTCTGTCCAGAGACTTGGTACTGGCTCAAGGAGAAAGTCAGATTTAGTTTCTGGGAGGCAGGACCTTGTTGGGAAAGTTGTAAGATTGACATGATGGTGATGAGCCTGGAACTTCCTGGTTTGATGCATAGCTATTAGACCTTTTAAGGAATAGGACACTACCCTCCCCCCACCAGTTTTACGTAATTATATCTATCTGGAGTTTTCTAACATGTTTCTCTTTTTCAAAAACATTTAAATTTTAAGAAAGACAGAGGGTGAGTCTTGAAAAAATTATAAGGAAACCCAAAAGAGCTTACTGTGCATGTCAACTGCCTCAGTTAGAATAAAACACAATCATCAAAAAGGTATTTATGTTTGTTTTATAGAAATAAAATGGAAAAAATACTTCCATATGCTTAAAGCAGTTATGTACCACAACTAAAGATAGAAAGGATTTTTTTAATTGCAAATGCAATTCACAAATAATCTGCCTTCTTTTCCCTCCAATACTCTGTGTTTTTATTTATTTTCTAATGTGAGTAGCTGTAAAAGTTGAGTCCTTCATCTCCTGTTCTTTCCAATCATATTCCCTTCAAGGTAACAAATGTTACCAGGTTGGTGTTTTTCCACTCACTCTTCAATGAATGCATAAGCATGTATACATGCAAAACATGTGTTATATACAAAATCAGGATCATATTATGCTGTTGCTCTGCAATTCACGTTTTTATTTTTACATCTTTTTGGAGTATAATTGCTTTACAATGGTGTGTTAGTTTCTGCTTTATAACAAAGTGAATCAGTTATACATATACATATGTTCCCATATCTCTTCCCTCTTGCATCTCCCTCCCTCCCACCCTCCCTAACCCACCCCTCTAGGTCACAAAGCACCGAGTTGATCTCCCTGTGCTATGCGGCTGCTTCCCACTAGCTATCTACTTTACGTTTGGAGAGAGTGGCATGGACATATATGCAATTCACTTTTTACACTTAAAATATTACAAGCACGGTTGCCTAGGATCATTATTTCAGTCTTTAGGCTACTTTGAAATGCCTTCTCTCACAAACTCTGATTCAATTAGTGTCCTTATACTTCAAATTATTTTGGTCAATTCTTCAGTAGCATAGAGTTCTAAACATGAGATTTAGGGACCCAAGTCTATATCCATTTATAATTCAAATGAGTATACAAACTAATGATTGTACCACTTTATGCTTCCATAAGAAATATTATCAATGCTTTGCATTTTACCCCCCATTCTTTTGGTTTCTCATTGCTTTGAATTTCATTTTCTTACACAATGGTCACATAGAGAGTCTTTTCACACACTATTGCCTATTGGTGAGCAGAGTCTAAAAACTCTTCTTTTGGATGCAAAAGGCAAAAAACACCTCTTTGTGTTTTGTGAGAAAGGGCATGGTGGGCTTCTCCCCTCCTCAACTCTGTGTATTTGCAAATTCTGCACAAAGTTGCAGTTCTTCCCCAGAGCTTCTAGAGCTGATCTCCAAGAAGCAGGCTGCACACTGGAAACTGGCTGATCAAATTTTCTCCAAAGACGAAGGGGGATCCACTGGGCTTAACTGGTTGTCTGCACTCTGGGAGCCAAAGTTTCTGAGTTTCTCACCCTAGTACATCACGCCTGTTTCCAGCCAGAAGCCACTGCCTTCCCCAGTTCTGTAAACACTGATGCCCACGTTTGTGTGTGTTCTTAAGACTTTGTATTTTGGAGACCCACATACATTTCTTATCAACTGGTTGAATCTTGCCAGCAAGGCATTGACAAGGAGAGGGGGTCATGGATTTGAAATCAGATTTTCATCTTTCCCAATTTTTTGTTTCTTCTTCATCTGGGTGTTAAGAGATTATGGCCACAGTTGTTCTCCATGAACCTAAAAACAAATTAACAAGTCCAGGCTATATTGAAGGTGAAAAGGAGAAAATGTTTTAAATATTAAAAGTGGATCAACCCTTTATATATTTATCTAGAATAAAACCCACACAAAGTCTATTAAGTGATTTACCAATTCTTGCAAATGCTAATCTTGAAGTAATATCCTGTGTATGGATGGGTGCAGGACACTGTGATATGAAGACCATATTTGGCTTCCCCGACCTGCAATGTAAAAAATTCCTTTTACCATAATAATATTAGGGAGGCTGTGTCCAACTGAGCAGGGTTCACTTTCTTAAGTGATAGAGGTTTATCATGTCAGGTAAAGTTTCAGAATCATTTAATCTCACTTTTCATCATCCATTATGGTGGAGCCGAAGCTATCTATTTCTAGATTTATGTGCCTTTAATTTTTTCACATTGCTACAAAGTGAGGCACCTGTAAGTTTACACCCCAGATAATCCTCTGTTTCTGGAATGTAGAAGTTATTCTTTTTCATAACAGATGCAATATAGTCTGTCAAGCAGATATTATGACTCAATTTAGAGATCATCACCATTGCATAGGCTGAAGACGGTCTAACGAATCATCCTGCTTCATGCAGCTCAGCTGCACTTCTGAGGCCAGAGTCTTCCTGGAGCCCCTGCCCCATCTGTACACCCACCTCCCCATCACTTCTTGGATCTCTTAGCTGTTGTGACTTTTCTCATCCACCTCTTAGCCAAAGAGGGAGGGCAGAAGGCTGCCTTCAGAGCCAAGTAGCAGCTGTTGCTGCCAGTACCATGACCAGAAGCTGAGGACCCACCCTCCCCAGCCTTCTCTAGCTGCTCTGTCACCCCATACCCCTTGGCTGGCACAGTGGGGTGGCCAATATTCAGGCTAATATGATACTTTCACCTCTGTCACAATTTATGACATATTAAAAATTGAAACATTTATTCTCCAGTTAGGAGGTTTCAGGTTTCTGGTTCTAAGATTAGACCAAGTCTTAGGTAAAGAGACAGTATCCCTTTCCTGAAAATGGAGTGCTAAAATTCTGGCCAATTTTCCTGAGACGAGATGATTCTTAGCTTAGTGTATATTACAACAGTCTTCCTCAATTGAAAATGCTGTCATTCCAGCTCCAGGCACATATTCTGGTGGCCTGACAGTGCTTGTTCCCAGCATCACACACATCCCATGGAAATAAATGAACAAACTCAACTCCCTTGTTTATCCATCCAACATCTGACAAATATTTATTGAGGATCTGTTAAGGATAGTGGAAGATTCCTAGCCATCCTATCATCTAGTGGAGAGACAAGTATACACATAAATGTAACCAAGGTTTGAATATGAGAAGTGTCATAAGAAAGATACAAAACAGGGCTTCGCTGGTGACGCAGTGGTTAAGAATTCGCCTGCCAATGCAGGGGACATGGGTTTGAGCCCTGGTCCAGGAAGATCCCACATGCCACGGAGCAACTAAGCCAGTGCGTCTCAACTACTGAGCCTGCGCTCTAGAGCCCACGCGCCACAACTAATGAAGCCCGCAGCCTAGAGCCCGTGCTCCACAACAAGAGAAGCCACCGCAATGAGAAGCACGGGCACCGCAATGAAGAGTAGCTCCCGCTCACTGCAACTAGAGAAAGCCCACGCGCAGCAATGAAGACCCAATGCAGCCAAAAAACTTGGGAGAGTATGAATTTCATGAAAGTCTTCATTAAGGAAATACTTATCATCTGAGATGCACTTTGAATAATAGGTTGGATTTTCACAAGTGGATATGTGTGTTTGGGCTGAGAAGCTGGGTGTTTCACATGAAAGAGCTGCACGTGGCAAAGCCTGAAGGTGGAGAGAGACACAGAATCAACTTGGGAATAACATATAATCCTCTTTGACTGAAACATAAACAATATGAAGGGAACTAGCAAGATACAAGACTAGAAAAATAAATTTGCAGCCCTTGAATGCCAGGCTGTGCTATTCACGTTTTATGCAAAGTATTGGGAAGCTGCTGCAACTTAACAGACCAGGAGTGAGCTGATTGGTACTAGGCTTCAGGGCTATTATTCTCACAGGAGGACTTGAGCTGGATTGGAGGGGAGAGAGGCTCAGGCAGTGAGGCCAGGTAGGGTGCAATTTTATGTCAGCAGGTGAGAGGCAGTGGCAATGAAAAGGAAGTGGAAGGGAGGAATGCCAGAGGTGTTGTGGAGATAAAATGGACAGCATTCACATGAGGAAGCCTAAGGAAAGGGAGGGAGAATGTGAGAAGTCCAGGCCTGTGGGCTTAGACTCTGACCCTGGGCTTTGGTGGCAACATTAACCAACATACTGGAGGCAGGAGAAGAACGAGCATGATATCATCTGGAGGCAGGAAGAGCTCAGAGTGAGGGCAAATCATTCAGTTAGTGCTGATCTTTTAGCAGAAAGATCAAGTAGATAACTTTTTAGTTAAAGAAGTAACATTTTCACAGCTATGCCTTGCAAGTATGTAAGTCTACACTTCTTAAATGATTAACAGATGGAACACTTGACAACATTCATCACCTGCATGAACAGAAATATTTATTGTGCTGTGCTCCTGTGTGTGGCACTCCACCAGGAGCGGGAAAGATATGGGTAAAAGTTAGTGTTTATGGGGAGGGGGAAGGGTAAGCTGGGACAAAGTGAGAGAGTGGCATGGACATATATACATTACCAAATGTAAAATAGATAGCTAGTGGGAAGCAGCCACATAGCACACGGAGATCAGCTCAGTGCTTTGTGACCATCTAGAGGGGTGGGATAGGAGGGCGGGAGGGAGAAGCAAGAGGGAGGAGATATGGGGATACATGTTTATGTATAGCTGATTCACTTTGTTATAAAGCAGAAACTAACTCACAATTGTAAAGCAATTATACTCCAATAAAGATGTTTAAAAAAAAAGTTAGTGTTTAAATTAACTACTAAGAAACTGGAGTTTCTCCCATTAGTAGTAAAAGTAACAAGGGGCAACCTGAAGCCAAAGTGTTGAAAAAGAAAAGTGTTCCCTTTACTTTTTCCTTAAACTGTGAGGGGATGAACATGCCACAAAACACCAACCATGATGACTAAGCAAAGCTGTGTAGGCTTAACAGCCCTTATAAAATAAAACTCACATTAAAATCAATCTGACTTACCTTCGTGCTATTGTGCCGCAGGGGAATTAAAGGTGAACAGTGCACATAAATGACTTTATTGATAATCATTTTGCCAAAACATACATTTTCAGCTCTCCTTAACCACTTCCTCTTATGTGTCTCTTATTGATATTTTCTTCAAATATCAGCACTGATATTTTCTTCAAAATAATATATGATATGTTATCTGCCTAGAAAATCTGATAGAATCAGTGGGTGACCAAGTAGAACTTAGAAAATCCAGTAAGATCACCAGACGAAATAGCAATATAGAAAAATCTACTCCTTTCTGCTATATCAACCACAGTCGATTAAAAAATATCCAAAGAACAATACTTTTTACAGTAGTAATGAAACTATTACTTTATCATATTATTTCAAGCACCCCTATCCCCACCCCCAACACACCCAAAACACACACAATTATACCTGCTTTTTAGAAAGCAAAATCCCTGGATCATTTTAAGCTCAAGATGAAGCTAATTTCCCTGACTCTCCTTCCCTAAATGTGCCAAGCCCATCATGCCCAGGGCTGAAATTCATCTCTTTTCCCCATTTAGCCACTTTCCTCCTCAATACACCACCACCACCACCACCACCACCACCAATCTCTGCCACTATTCAATGAATCTTTGAGAAGCTCCTCTCTGCTCCCTAACTGTGGTGGGCTGAATAACGGCCCCCAAAGATGCCCATGTCCTAATCCTCAGAACCTGTGAATTTGTTACTTTACAGGGACTTTGCAGAAGCAAGTAAATTAATGATCCTGAGATGGGAAGGTTATTCTGAATTATCCAGGTGGGCCTGATATAATCACAAGATTCCTTATAAGAGGGAAGCAGAAGAGCAAAAAGAGAAAAGATGCTAAGCTGCTGGCTTTAAAGATAGAAGGGGCCATGAGACAAGAAATCCTGGCAGTATCTAGAATCTAGAAAAGGCAAGGAATCAGATCTCCCCTAGAGCCTCGAGAAGGAATGCAGCCCTGCTAACATCTTGATTTTAGCCCCTAAGACTCATTTCAGACTTCTGACCACATGAAGTGTTAAGAGAATAAATTTGCATTGTTTTAAGCTATTAAATTTTGGGTAATTTGTTACAGCAGCAGTAGGAAACTACTATATTACCTCCATGCATCTTTTGCCATGAACCCCGAACCATGAAACTGTGGACTGCCTGCTCAGAGTGAGGTAACTTATATGATCAGTGCATAGCTCAGGATGACAGTAGCTGGAGAACCAGTGCTGAGAGCACTGGTTCAGAGAAGAAAGGAAGAAGTGAGATCCAAATAGAGCTTCTAGTAAGGAGCCCCCACTGCATTTCAGACATTGTGCTAAATGCTTTACATATATTACCTCTTTGACTTTTTCTCCTTTATTATCTTTTTAAACGTCTTTGAGATACACAGTGCTTGTCTTCTTGAGCATATGTAGTCTTTGATTGTAGTAAGCTCATAATCTGATCATTATTTGTGGGAGTCCTAAATTCTAAATTGGGCAATCTTTCCTTCAGAGAGGTCAGTATACAGTGGCTATCACCCCCGACATGGGCCAGTTCATTTCCCTTGAGAGTCTTGGCTCAGGAGGAGAGTCATGGGTTCAGATTCCAGTGGCCCGAGCCTCAGAATTGTCATTGGTACCCATTCTAAGGGTGATGCCATGCCTGTCCCTAAGACCCAGTTCTCAATTTAGGGGTTTGTTTAGGAGACAGAGTGTGAATTTCCTGAAAGGATCAATTACCTCTTGCATGACCAGAATTTTCTCCAAGAGTGAAATCTCTCCAGACCTGGTAGTTTTGCAAGAGAGAACTCGTGGCAAAGGGGTAGGTGCTATGAAGTTGGGCAAAAGTAGATGGACTTAAAATATATTTAAAAGGAAGAAAATATTAAACCTGCTAGTGTTTTTTTAATAGGTTTTATGAAAGGAAATGCTCAAAAAAGTCTCCCAGGGTTCTTCCTCAAGAAATAGGGAAGGTAGTAGTGCCACTTATAGGTGGAATACTGAGGGGAAGCATTGTGGGGGATGGAAGATTAGAGTTACATTTTGGACATGTTAACTTTGCTAGCTTCTGTTACATTCTAAAAACAGCTTTAATGTTGAGTGTCCAGGCCGAATTTTTAGTTATATATGTTTCAGGTGAACAGTGTTATAGTTCAACACCTATACACACTACAGAGTCATCATCACCACAAGTCTAGTTACCATCCATCACCATACAGTTGACCCCTATCACCCACTTTGCCCACCCTCCAACCCTTTTCCCCTCTGGCAACCACTAATCCATTCTCTGTATCTATGAGTTTGTTTCTTGTTTTTTTTTATTTTATTTGTGAAGTTTGTTTTGTTTTGTTTTTAGACTCCACATAGGAGTGAAATCATATAGTAATCAATACTTATCTTTCTCTGTCTTATTTCACTACCATAATATCTTCAAGGTCCATCCATGTTGTCACAAATGTCAGAATTTCATTCTTCTATATAGCTGAGTAGTATTTCATTGTGTGTGTGTGTGTGTATATATATATATATATATATATATATATACCACATCTTCTTTATCCATTCATCCATTGATGGACACTTAGGTTGTTTCCATATCTTGGCTATTGTAAATAATGCTGCAATGAACATAGGTGTATATATCTTTTTGAATTATTGTTTTCATGTTCTTTGGATAAATACCCAGAAGTGAAATAGCTTGGTCATATGGTATTTTTATTTTTAATTTTTTGAGGAATCTTGGTACTGTTTTCCATAGTGGCTGTACCAGTTTAAAGTCCCATAAACAGTGTACAAGGATTCCATTTCCTCCACATCCTCTCCAACACTTGTTATTCCTTGACTTTTTTATAACAGCCATTCTAACAGGTGTGAGGTGACACCTCATTAAAGTTTTGATTTGCACTTCCCTGAGAGGAATGTTGAACTTTTCATGTGCCTGTTGGCCATCTCTATGGCTTCTTTGGGAAAAATGTCTTTTCACATCCTCTGTCCATTTTTAAATCAGGTTGTTTCGGGTTTTTTTGTTGAATTGTATGAAGCCTTCATATATTTTTGATATTACCACCTTATTGAATACATGATTTGCAAATATCTTCTTGCATTCAGTAGGTTGCCTTTTCATTTTTTTTTTTTACATCTTTATTGGAGTATAGTTGCTTTACAATGGTGTGTTAGTTTCTGCTTTATATCAAAGTGAATCAGCTATACATATACATATGTTCCCATATCTCTTCCCTCTTGCATCTCCCTCCCATCCACCCTATCCCACCCCTCTAGGTGGTCACAAAGCACCAAGCTGATCTCCTTGTGCTATGTGGCTGCTTCCCACTAACTATTTTACATTTTGTAGTGTATATGTGTCCACGCCACTCTCTCACTTCATCCTAGCTTACTCTTCCGCCCACCATGTCCTCAAGTCCATTCTCTAAGTCTGCGTCTTTATTCCTGTCGGACCCCTAGGTTCTTCAGAACCTTTTTTTTCTCTTAGATTCCATATATATGTGTTAGCATATGGTATTTGTTTTTCTCTTTCTGACTTAACTTCACTCTATATGACAGACTCTATGTCCATCCACTTCACTACAAATAACTAAATTTCATTTATTTGTATGGCTGAGTAATATTCCATTGTATATATGTGCCACATCTTCTTTATCCATTCATCTGTCAATGGACACTTAGGTTGCTTCCATGTCCTGGCTATCAAAAAGAGTCATGTACCACAATATTCACTGTAGATCTATTTATGATTGCCTTTTCATTTTGATGATGGTTTCCTTCACTCTACAAAAGTCTTCTATTTCGATGTAGTCTTGTTTGTTTATTTTGGCTTTTGTCCCCTTGCCTTTGGAGTCAGATCCACAAAAACATAACTAAAACTGATGTCATTGAAGTTACCACTTATGTTTTCTTTTAGGAATTTGATTGTTTCTGGTCTTACATTCAAGGTTCTAATCCACTTTGAGTTAATGTTTGTGTATGGTGTGAGATAGCAGGCTACTTTCATTCTTTTGCATGTAGCTGTCCAGTTTTCCCAGCACTATTTATTGAAGAGACTGTTCTTTCTCAACTGTATGTTCATTTCTCCTTTGTGTAGATTAATTGTCCATATTAGTTGTCCATGTGTGTTGGATTTATTTTGGGGCTCTCAATTCTGTTCCATGGATCTATATGTCTGCTTTTGGGCCAGTACTATATTGTTTTGATTGCTATAGCTTTGTAGTATGATTTGAAATCCGGGAGCTTGATACCTCTGGTTTTGTTCTTCTTTCTCAAGATTGTTTTGGCTATTTGAAGTCTTTTATGTTTTCATACAAATTTTAGAATTGTTTGTTCTAGTTCTGTGAAATATGCCATTGGCATTTTGATAGATGTTGCTTTGGGTAGTTTGGACATTTTAGCAATATTAATTTTTCTTATCCATGAGCACAGAATATCTTTGCATTTTCTGATATCTTCTTTAATTTCTTTCATCAGTGTTTAATAGTTTTTAATATACAAGTCTTTCATCTCCTTGGTTAAATTTATTCCTAGATATTCTATTCTTTTTGTTGCAATTGTACGGGGGATTATTTTCTTAATTTCTCTTTCTGTTAGTTCATTATTAATGTACAGAAACCCTACAGATTTCTGTATATTGATTGTGTATCCTGCAACTTTCCTGAATTCATCAGTCCTAACAAGTTTTGGGTGAAGTTTTTATAGTTTTTCTATATATGGTATCGTGTCATCTGCAAATAGTGAGAGCTTTGTTTCTTCCTTTCTGATTTGGATGTCTTTTATTTCTAGCCTAATTGCTGCGACTAGGACTTCCAATATTATTTTGAATAACAGTGGCAAGAGTGGGAATTTTTGTCTTGTCCCTGATCTTAAAAGGAAAAGCTTTGGGCTTCCCTGGTGGCGCAGTGGTTGAGAGTCTGCCTGCCGATGCAGGGGACACGGGTTCGTGCCCCGGTCCGGGAAGATCCCACATGCCGCGGAGCGGCTGGGCCCGTGAGCCATGGCCGCTGAGCCTGCGCATCCGGAGCCTGTGCTCCGCAATGGGAGAGGCCACAACAGTGAGACGCCCGCGTACCGCAAAAAAAAAAAAAAAAAAAGGAAAAGCTTTCAGCTTTTTGCTGTTGAATGTGATGTTATCTGTGGGTTTGTCACATATGGCCTTTATTATGTTGAGTTATGGTCCCTCTATACCCATTTTGTTGAGAGTTTTTATCATAAATAGCTGATAAATTTTGTCAAAAGTTTTCTCTGTATCTATTGAGATAATAGTATAATTTTCATTCTTCGTTTTGTTAATGTCATGTATCACATTTGATTGGTTTGCAAATGTTGAACCATCCTTGCATTTGTGGAATAAATTCCAGTTATTCATGGTGTATGATCCTTTTAATGTATTGAATTCAGTTTGCTAATATTTTATTGAGGATTTTTGCATCAATGCTTGTCAAGAATATTGGTCTATAATTTTCTTTTCTGTGTTGTCCTTGTCTGCTTTTGGTAATAGGGTAATGCTGGCTTTGTAAAATGTGTTTGGAAGTTTTCCCTCATCTTCAATTTTTTGGAAGAGTTTGAGGATAGTTCTTAAACCTTCTTTGAATGTTTTGTAGAATTTGCCAGTGAAGATTCTGGTTCTGGTCTTTTGTTTCTTGTGTGCTTTTTGATTACCATTTCAATCTCCTGATTAGTAATCGGTCAATTTAGATTTTCTATTCCTTCATGGTCCAGTCCTGGAAGACCATATGTTTCTGGAAATTTATCTATTTCTTCTAGGTTGTGCAATTTGTTAGCATATAACTGTTCATAGTAGTCTATTCTGTGGTATCAGTTGTAACTTCTCTTTTATTTCTGATTTTATTTGAGCCCTCTCTTCTTTTCTTGAGTTAGTTTTATTGATCTTTTCTATTGTAGTTTTGGCCTCTATTTCACTTATTCCTCTCTGACATTTATTATTTTCTTCCTTCTACTAATTTTGGTCTTTGTTCTTTTTCCAGTTCCTCTAGGTATAAAGTCAGATCATTTATTTGGGAATTATTTGTTTGCTTCTTTCTTGAGGTAGCCTGTATTGCTATGAACTTCCCTCTCAGAACCACTTTGCTGCATTCCTTAAATTTTGGTATGTTGTATTTCTGTTCTCATTCTCTATAGGTATTTTTAAAATTTCTTCTTTGATTTCTTTGACTCACTGGTTATTCAGTAGCGTGTTGTCTAATCTCCATGTTTTTGTGGTTTTTCCAATTCTTTCCCTTGTGATTGATTTCTAGTTTCATACCATTGTGGTTGGAAAAGATGCTTGATGTGACTTTAATTTTCTTGAAATTATTGAGACTTGTTTTGTGACCTAACATGTGATCTATCCTGGAGAATGTTCCATGTGCACCCATGAAAAATGTGCATCCTTCTGCTTTTGGATGTAATGTTCTATATCTACATATATATCTATTAAGTGCATCTGATAATGTGTTATTTTAGTCTGCTCTTTCCTTATTCATTTTCTGTCTGGATGGTCTATCTATTGATGTAAGTGTGGTGTTAAAGTCTCCTACTATTATTGTAATGGACCCTTTAGGTCCATTAATATCTGCTTTATATATGTTGGTACTCCTATGTTGGCAGCATATATATTTATAAATGTTATATCTTCTTGCTTATTGACCCTTTTATCATTATGTAATGCTTTTGTTTGTCTTTTATTATAGTCTTTAAAGTCTATTTTGTCTGATATGTGTATAACTACTGTAACTTTCTTTTATTTGTGTTTGCATGGAATATCTTTTTCTAACCCTTCACTTTCAGTCTGTGTGTCCCCACTTCTGAAGTGAGTCTCTTGTAGGCAGCATATAGATTTTTTTTAATCTATTCATCCATTCTGTGTCTTTTGATTGGAGAATTTTGTCCACTTACATTTAGAGTAATTATTGAGAGGTATGTACTTATTGCAAATTTGTTCACTGTTTTCTGGCTGTTTTGTGGTACCTCTCTGTTTCTTTCTGCTTCTCTTGCTCTCTTCCCTTGTGTCTTGGTAGCTTTCTGCAGTGTTATGTTTAGATTGCTTTTTCATTTCTTTTTGAGTATTTACTATAAGATTTTTCCCTGTAGTCAACCATGAGGCTCACATATAACATCTTATGTAAATAGTTTGTAGCAACTTAAATTTGAATACATTCCAAAGCTTTATTTTCCCCCCTTTTATACTTTTGATGATACATTTTACATCTTTTTAGTTTATGTACCTCTTAGCTAATTCTTGTAATTTTAGTTAATTTTACTAGTTTTGTCTTTAACTTGTATGCCTGCTTTATAAGTGATTGATACACTACCTTTATTATATATTTGCCTTTTCCAGTGAGATTTTTACTTTCATACATTTTCTTTTTATTAATTAGTACCATTTCTTTCAGCTTAAAGAGCCCCTTTTAACATTGTTGGGCCAATATAGTGGTGGTGAACTCCCTTAGCTTTTGTTTGTCTGAGAAACTTTTAAACTTTCCTTCAGTTATGAGTGATAACATTGCTGGGTAGAGAATTCTTGACTTGAAAGATGTTTTTTTCCTTTTAGCACTTTGAATATGTCATGTTACTGTCTCTGGCCTGTAAGCTTTCTGCTGAAAAATCTGCTGATAGCCTTACAGGGTTTCCTGTGTATATAACAAATTGTTTTTCTCTTGCTGCTTTTAGGATTGTCTCTTTATACTTCATTTTTACCATTTTAATTATAATGTGTCTTGGTGTGTGTCTCTTTGAGTTCATCACATTTGAAACTCTCTGGGCTTCTTGGGCCTGCATATCTGTTTCTTTTACAGATTAAGGAAGTTTTCAGCCACTATATCTTCAAATAATTTTTCTTCTCTCTTGTCCTTCAGGGACCCCCTATAATGTGAATGTTATTCTGTTTGATGTTGTACCAAAGGTCCCTTAAAGTATCTTCACTATTTTAAATTCTGTTTTTGTTTTGCTGCTCTGTCTGGGTGAGTTCCATTGCTTTGTCTTCCAGCTCATTGATTCATTCCTCTACTTCATCCAATCTGCTGTTGAATCCCTCTGGTGTATTTTTCAGTTCAATTATAACTTGTTTGGCATTTTCTTATATTTTCTGTCTCTTTGTTGAAGTTCTCACTGTGTAGTCCATTCATTTCCTAAGTTCAGTGAACATCTTTATGACCAATTACTTTTAACATTTTACCAGGTAGATTGCTTATCTATGTTTTCTTTAGATCATTTTCTGAGGTTTTGTCTTGTTGTTTTGATAGGAACATATTTCTGTGTCTCCTCATTTTGCCTAATTCTCTGTTTTTGTTTTTATGTACTGGGTAAATCTGCTGCCTCTCCCAGTCTTAAAGGAGTACACTTATGTAGGATATGTCCTGTGAGGCTCAGAAGTGTACTCCCAACTATCCACCAGAGCCAGATGCTCAAGTGATGTCTCCTATGTGGGCTGCATACACTCTCCTGTTGTGGTAAGGCTGAAGCTGCTGCTGCAGTGCACTGGATAGCCCCTGGAATGACTCTGGAACCCAGCCATGGCAGCTGCTGGGCATTGGTGGGCAGAGCTGGACCTCAGAACTGCTATGGGGCCTGGCCATGGATGCTGCCAGGTGCTGGTGGACGTGGTTATTGCCCAATCAGCTGTAAGTCCTGGCTAGGTGGCAGGGGTGAGCAAGGCTCTCTGCAGGTGTGCCCACTGGGGCTAACATGTTAGATGGAGATTTCCAAAATGCCACCTGTGCTGGCATTAACAAGGTGGCTCCTGTCAGTGTCTCAGTCCCCAGAGAGAGCATTCCAACTGGTCCCTGCCTCTCCAGCAGATACTTCAAAGTTAGTAAGTGGATCCCCTTTACCTATGGTCCATGCAATTTTCAATCTAATGCTTTTGTGCTGGTTTTGGGGTCAAGTCTGTGTGCAAGCCCTTTAAGAGTGAGTTTCCCATTCCCTGTAGTTTTAATAGTTTTCCTGGATTTCCCATTGATCTTCAAATCCAGGTGTTTTGGAAGCTCATCTCTTCTGTGCAGGATCTAGGGGTTGGGATGCCTGATGTGGAGTTCAAATCTCTTTCTTCTCAGGGAAAATAATCTTACCTTTGTGATCCTTCCTGATTGTGGATCACCAAGGCTGGGATATGGTTTTTTCCTCAGCATGACCATATCTCAGTTTTTCCTACCTATCTCAATGATACCCTTTTACCCTTTGTTGTGGAGACTCTGTTCATCTAATTTTCATGTCCCTTTCAGAGGGAATTATTCCATATGTAGTTGCAGATTTGTTGTGTCTTTGGGAGAAGATGACTTCAGGATCTTTGTAGGCCACCATCTTGAACCCACCTCCTGGGCCAATTTTGATATTTAATTTTCACCTGATAGGTTGACAAGTAAAGGTGAGTAGTGTCTTTAAAACACATGTATGCCTATTTTCAGGGGATGCTGGTATTTCAACTTATAAATAAAATCTGGTTGGCTTAATTTTCTATTTAATATATGAAAAAGTGACTATTTCATGCATGTAGGGTTGCAGGTGATTAAAAAAACCTATAAAATCTCATATTTTTTATTTTCCTGGAAGAATTTATAGGAAAAGGACTACGTAATTTGTTCCCAAAGACTGGCTGACAAAAATTTAATGGAGCTTAAACTGTTCTTTCTGTATCTTTATGTCTTTTGTTTTTTAATTTCTTCCATTTAACCAAATGCTACAACCAAGAAACATAATCTGGAACATTACCACAAGCTCTCTGGTTCCTCCAAGGAATTTGGTCTCCTCATTGGTATGTCATATATAACACTAGTAAATGTTTTTCTAGCCAGTTGTGCTTACTTTAGGGCTCAGTTTTCAGAGAATCTGGGTATTCCAGAGTAACTGAAGGAGGCCAGTGTTCATCATGGGCCATGGTAAAATGAGCTTTATTATAAATTTCACTAAGTTGTCAACTACATGTAAAGTACCACTGTAAGCAGCTTCCACTGGGTTCTTGCAAAGATGAAGAGAAAAGAAAATAACCTTCAACAAAATTGGTCTTCTGTTTCTCCAGCAACCCTTTCTGCCTCACTTTTATCTCCATGTCAGCCTTTCTTTTAGTTTGAGGCCCTTTGTTTTTCTCCTTTCAAACCCTCTCCACCAATTAAAATTAAAATTCAAAAGGTCCTGATGTTATCATTTGCATTTGGTCAAACCTCATTTTTCTTTATGTTAACTAATCCAGGTTTTTCTATTTTTAAGTATAACTTATATTTCCCTAAGCCTCACCCACCAACCTATAAGGCAAATTAAAACACTGATTTCTTGATCTAACCTGCTAGAATAAGATTCTCTATACTCCCACCTCATTCAAAACCTCACCCCATTTTCACCCTTGGAGTCTTTCAGGATGTTTTGTATGTTTAGAGGCAAGTCTCATGTTCCTTCATCTGCCTTCCTGTTATATTCTTACTTACCTCAAAAGCAGTTTGAGAGGTGTCATCCCACTACCTTGGCTGCTGAAAACCTTTGTGGGAATGCTACATCCCTGACTAGGGTAAAATCCATGCATTTTTTTTCCCCCAACTGCACTACTTCAAGGTATCAAGTTACAGTTTACTTCTTTCAGTTCCCACTGTGTTCAAGGTACTATGTGGTATTTTGTGAACTAATGGGTCGAATGTCTCCCAAGTTGTCGCAATTTGTCAGCTGGGCCCCTAGACAATTTTGCTTTGGCCTCTGATCTTACAAAATCCATTTTAAAGACAGTTTCTTTGGCTTCTACCTGCCATTTTGCTTTTTTTTTTTTTTTTAAGGAAATAAGAACTTATTGATACAATTAAAGCTCTTAGTCTATACCTCTTGTTCTTTTTCTACTTTTTCCTTCCTAGAGGTGACCATGATCACCTGAAATTCATGGTTACTTTCCTCAATTATATTGTTTGCTATTACTACATAGTATAAATCCATAAATAATATTTTGCATTGTTATGTATATTTTACACTTTATGTAATTGGTATTATACTATATCCATTGTTATCCAATTTAACTTTTTTTTGCTTAGTTTGCTTACATTTTTGGGATTTATCTGTGTTGATGCATATAGTTCTGTTTATACTCCATTGTAGGGCAATGTCACAATGTATTTGCCCATTTCTCTGTTAGATGATATTTGTTTCCAGCTTTTAGCTATTAACTACTGCAAAAAAATGTTTTAATAATTCTGTTTTCCTTCTAAAGGGATTTGAAGCAATTGTAGTGTGGAAAACTTAGAAGGAGGTATTCTTCAGAGATTGTGGTTATAGCTGTCACTGAAGGTACTTGGGGTGGGGTATAGTTTGGGAAAAGAGTGGTGAGAAGAAAGAGTTGCTTTCCTAGAATATTCCTTCCTTTTCTCTTATCTTCTCCCTGACTCTAACAATGTTTGCCTCTCCTCTTTCTGCCATTAAGGTTCTCGTATATTACCAATCCAGATCCTATCTAATCTCTTATAGTAGAAATAGTCTGCTTTTGGAATTTCTACCTCTATGAAAGTTTAAACAAAGTGGTATAACCCAACTAAACTTTATTTTTCTGATCCATAAAAATTAAAATGACATTAATGACTTAAGAGTGTTATTGTGAGGAATGAAAGATAATATCTGGGGTCTTATGGCAGACTGGACTCTTCCCAAAGATAGGTAGAGTAGATCCCCTCCTGTTGAACCTGGGGGGCTCTGTGACTTAGGACCTCTTAACATGATTTCTACAGCAGAGGATCAACTTTTTAATGGAGGCTCAGGCCTCCAAGAGATTATTTCTGGAGAAAGAAAGTAGAAGGTGTCAGTCTCGAGGCCTGAGCCTGGAAATCAGTAAAGTTTCTTTCACCATATTCCATTCGTCAAAACATCAGTAGATGACTGGAATAGCCCCCTAAGTGATCCCTTCAATCATAAATTCTTTCTTTCTTTCTTTCAAATCTATTAATAATTTCCCATCACATTTAATATAAAATAACTTTACATGTTTAAGGCTCTGAATGATTGTTTCCCTGTCTACTTCTCTAAACCCATTTCATATCACTTTCCCCTGCTCACTATGCTTCAGCTTTGGTCCAGTTCTTTTGCAGGTAACAGATCACCCAAAAACTCCGTGATTTAAAGCAACTATTTTTTATCTCACATTTCTGTGGTGTGGGAGTTCAGGGGATTAGGAGGGTTGTTCTTCTGGTTTTGCCACTCATGCAGCTGTATTTAGCCAGAAGATCAGCAGGAAGAAAAGTTCAACTGGGACTCTGGGATGACGGGGCTTTGCTCTCCAAGTGGTATTTCCATTTGAAGGAGGCAAGACCAGATAGGGCTCTCTCTCATGGCTCATCTGTGTTCCAAATAAGCATTTATCAAACTTATGTTGTTCATGGATGTCCCATTGGCCAAAGAAGTCATGTGGCCAAGCCCAAAGTCAATGTGGGAGAGAGCTTCATAAGAGCATGGATGCCAGGAGGCAAGATTCATTGGGGGCCATTAATGTGACAAGACCCAAAGGCCTGATTTCATTTCCTAGAATACACCAAGTTCTTTTATACTTTAGGGTCTTTCCATAGTTTCTTTTTTTAGGCATTCAACAAATATTTAGATACCCACAGGTACTAGACAAAGTGCTCAGGGCTCTTATGAGGTTTTCCTTCTAAAGAGGGGAGACACACAGTAAGCAAGTGCAATGACAAACAAGATAATTTTAGATGGTGATAAGAGCTCTGAAGAAATAAATCAGGGTAATGGGTAGAAAGTGACTGGCAAAAGTGAAGAAGTTAAGTTTAGAAAGGTCAGGAAGATCTGAGTGGATGGCACTGAATCTGAAATCCGAATGATGAGAAGGAGCCAGCGACAGGGCGTTACAGGCAAGGAGTATTCCAAGCAGAAGAAACAGCTCCTGTATCTCCACCACTACCCTCCCTGGCCACCTCCTGACTTCCTCTTTACACAGCTGGTTCCTTCTCATCTCAGCTTGAAGATCACTATTTTCAATAGGCTTTCTTTGTCTGCCTAATCTAAAGTATCCTATTCTTGCCCTCACTACACCCTACCCAGTTTACTCAAAGAATTTACGATTTTCAGTAATTTTCTTGTTGTTTACTTATTTATTATAAGTCCCCAATAAGCTATAATACCCATATAAAATAGGGTCATGTCCCAACATTTCTTGAATATTTTCATACAACAATGATTGTTCAGCATTCAAATATAATTGCTAAATGAATAAATAAATGAATTAACATAGTAAGTCCCGGTCTGAAAGTGTGACCACAAATGCCTGGAGTAGGACATCTTCATATGTCCGATTCCTGATAGGTCCAGACTACTGTTGTCCTTCTCGTTCCAGGTTGGTTTGGGACTATCCACTTTCTGGGGATTTCATTTTCAGAAGCTCTTTGGAACTTCCAGGACTCTGAGCTTAGGTCAGCACTGCCCTGTCTACCCTAACAGGTTTCCATAAATTTAAATTCCAGAAAGGAAGCTTTGGGGTATTGATCCTTATTCCTTAAAGAACTCTCCTGGGATTCTTATACTAAATTCCTACCTCTCTCTCCTGCTACTTTCAAATTCTTCATGAAAAATAAAAGATTTAAATTCTATTTCATTAGACTTCACCTTCATAAATAATGATAACAGCTGTCAATCATCCTAGTTTGCTTACCAGGTACCAGATACTTGAAACATAATTTAGCCCTCACTACAGTCCTGCAAGGTAGGAATTATTTTCCTCATTTTTCAGATGAGGTAACAGAGACTTACAGAGGTCAAGAAACTTCCACAGTGTCATCTAAGGATTAAATGGTAGAGCAGGTATTTAGACCCTTGAGTCTAGATCTGACTGTTTTCCTACCACTCACATTGTTGTTGTGTTGACCCGCTCAACATAGGAGAGGGAAATATAGGTCCACTATGACTTGCTTCCAACCCTGAAATCCCAAACTTTCTGAAAACCAAGTTTTTCTGCAAAAATCTGACCCGACTTGACCTGAACTCATTTGTGAACAAAACTTGACCTGAACTGATATGAAGCTAATTATAGTCCTTATTTATTCCACTTATTATGACTGCTTATACATTTTGTTATAAAAATAGTAATGTGTTAAATTACAGGGTGCTCCACCAGGCACCACTGAGGGCATTACTTATATAATATTTGCATTGTAATTCTCTTATAAGATCTGAAACATTCTACAGTCTGAAGCACATGTGGTCCCAAGTGTTTCAGATGAGCAACTGGTAATCTGTTATATTTGTGAATGACTCTATAGTCCACAAAGCTTTTTCAAAGTTGAAGTAATTTTATATTATTTTCCTCTCATGCACAAAGAGGAATTTAGGAAATTTTCTAATGTGCCTTATCTTCTTGCTTTCTTTAAAGTAACTTCATTCTGTGATTCCAAGGTATTATCTGTACTTGATCCCAAGAGAAGTGTGGGGTTATTTGTTCAAGCAAAAAGACATTTAATTTTAAAATTAAATAATATGTTAAGGGGGAAAAGTGAGGGCCAAAAAAGTATACCAAGAATACTATCTGTATTTTTTGAAAGAGAAAATATATGCAGTTATTTTCATGTATATGCATCAACTAGAAGAGTATGAGCAAAATTGATAGCTTTGTTTCTCTCTGGGATGATGGGAGGGAGATTTTTTTACTTTGTACCCTTTCATAAGTTTAGAACAAAATGAACTTATTATCCATTCAAAAAATTAAAGTCATAAATAAATATATCCATGAATGATTTTTCACAATGTGTGAGAGACTTAAGACACAAATGCTACCCAAGTCAGCTGAGTTACAAGTGCACAGCCTGGCATTAGTCATTAGTGTGGCACATAATAAATGGCTCATGTTCTTCTTGCTTTCATCTTTTTCCCATTTAGGCCAGATGTTTTTCCACATATTTTTGACCACTGAAGAGCACACACTGGCCTTTGTTTTTGGCTCATGTCTGGCTGCACTATCCCCCGGTCGCTTAGGTCCCCAGACAGTATTCTTCTCTGGCAAGTACTCTCAGCCTGTGGCCTAAGTGGTTATCTGAGCCTGAATTCAACTAATGGTCACAGAACAGGATAGAATAAGAGGATTCTGGATGAGAAGCTGGGCTAAGCTGGCAGGCAGGGGATGGGCAGAGAAGGCACATGGGTCCTGAGGCAGGCAGCAGTCCATCTGTGATGGCCATCCCCAGACAAAGGCAAGGTCAGAGTCCAGGTGGGAGGTCCAGAAAGCAAAGCTTCTCTGGATGGCATTGGATAGAACTGAACCTGGGCGTACAAGTGTAGGTTTGACATTCAAGCCAGGAACTAAAAACAGAGTTAAACTTCCAGAAAAGACAGGTTCACACATGTTTACTCCAGAATGGAACTATGACATCCCCTCTGGGCTGGTTTTAAGCACTTTTCCTCCTGAGGACAAATCAGAGAGAGGCAGGAATCTGTAAGTGTTACTTGTCACATGTAGTGAATGTGATTCTCTCCCTCCCACATGCAGTACTGTCCAGCCCAATTTTATACCCTAAGAAGTGATGGATCACCGAAGTCCCAACAAACTTTCACTGTCCATCGCCTGGAGTTGGGTTGAATGATCTGGGGGCAGCCCTGATGATTAAGGAGGCAGGCTGGTGACCTTAATTGATGTGTGTGAGTAATTGTGAGTCACGAAGTCAATCCATAGCTCATTTCGACAACCATAATTTGTGGTGCCCGACTGCCGTGGTACCATTTGTCTTATGCTTTGTTCATATTATGATGAGGGGATTAAGTTGTGCTCAATGTAGCTTTCTCTAGACACTGCAATTCAAGTCTTCGGTGAGTAGCTACATTTCAATCCTAATTTAATAGATTTAAATATTTTTTCAGGTGCATGCATTTATCATCAATCTTTGCATTGGCTCAAGCAGCCTTACCAGTAACAAAAATAATATATCACTACCTTAACTCTAGGTTCTCTGAAGAGGTAGTGGAAAGAATTGGATTTTCAAGCTCACTTTGGAAGAGGCAAGTAGGAAGGAGACTGAAAGCAGATCGTAAATCAGTTGGTTTAGGCAGGACACCTGCCCCGTCAGTCTCAGCTACATCCAAATGGAAAAATGGGTGATCTAGGATTACCCTCGCGCAATGCCAATGGCCAAGGCACTGAAAGGTCACATCTATTATGGTTGGCATTTCTCTCCCCACTGGGCTGTTTTTTGAGTGGATGTCATACTCATCTCATACAGAAGGCATGTTCATCATGCCAGAACTTTGCTGCTAATATTTGATCTAATAAAAGTCACCCTATCTTTTCTTCAAGCTTTATGATATTTAACGGCTGCTAAATGATGATTTCCTTTCTTCCTCACCACTCCAACTTTATGTTTTAATGCCTTGAATCCTTAAGCAAAGTTTTATTTGCCACCTCTTATTTTAAACTTAGAATGATTCTTTTAAAAATGTAGTAACCAAAATAAATGGCACAGCCAGCCTTATTTCCAGGAGTGATTTTATGTTAATAGTTGATGCTCCTTTGAAAGGAGCCACTGGCCTTTATTAATAATATCATGCTCACCAGCAAACAACTTGGCACTATATTTGTAGTATCAGAAGTTGGGGGAGGACTAGAAACACAATCTTAAGCAAAAAACAAAATTAGGATTGAAAAGTGTAGCAACAGCTGGTGCCAGCTGCAAGCAACCGCACAGTTGAATCCTGTCCAACTCTGAGGGAGATCTCTGAGAACTCTTGGAGCCTGCAACAGGAGCAACAAAAGACCACATTGTAAGAATGTCAAATGTAAACCCAGCTAGCTAGCACCCCCAGAAATTACCAACAGGAGGAACTGATAACATTGCCAGGAATTCATCTTCCCCAGATCAAATCACTGCATAAAATCAGCCCTATTTGTTCTAGGAAGTTTATGCTCATAAGCTTCATTCTAACTGGAGATTTGTTCATAGCCACTAAGGCCCTTAAGGAGTCCTTTGGACTCTGTGGGTCTCCATTTTAAAAGCATTACTGACATGAACCTGGGGAAGTGTTTTTCCTGGAGTTCTTTCTCACCGGACTGGTTCCGGCTGCCTCCTGGGTGATGACGGAAAACTAAGGCACTAACCTACATGTCATTGCCTCATTTTGTAATCCTCAGGCAGTTGCACAAAGGTTGTGTGGAACTTTACCAAGTAGTTAAAGGCACAGTCTGGGACAGTCTTAAAGGACTTAGGATTGTTACTGAACTACCTAACTATTGCATACTAAGGAACTCCACCACAGACCAGATAAGTGAGGTGTAAGGGAATGCAATCAACACCTTTTCACTCTCAACCCTGAAGTTTGGAAACCCAAGGCCTTTCAAGTCACAGTTGAGAACTGTTGCCCAAGTAGCCGCCCCAAAGTTTTCTGATTCCAGAAAGGAGCCCTAAGAAACTATAGGAAAAGACCCTGTGCACTCTCACTATGTGAGTCAGTGCTAAAGGAAGAGTTATATTTTATCAGAGATCTTCAAGAATTCTTAATATTCTTCACTTACTTGTAGCCAAGTCTATCTTTGAGATCAGCTTAGTATAAGTTATATATTTAGGTAGCTCTCATTTGCCTAGAGCAACTTTTTTTTTTTTTTTTTTTTTTTGCGGTACGCGGGCCTCTCACTGTTGTGGCCTCTCCCGTTGCGGAGCACAGACTCCGGACGCACAGGCTCAGTGACCATGGCTCACAGGCCCAGCCGCTCCGTGGCATGTGGGATCCTCCCAGACCGGGGCACGAACCCATGTCCCCTGCATCAGCAGGCGGACTCTCAACCACTGTGCCACCAGGGATGCCCCCTAGAGCAACTTTTTTAAAAATTTAAAGAAAAGCAGAGAAAAGTCAGAATAAGACATATGGCCTTTAGCAACTAAATTACACAAGTAATCTCTTTACAGGAGACAGGATCTGGAAGGACTTTCATTAAAATCTTGCTATTTAGCCTTTAGCTAAAAGCAATGATTGTTTTTGAAATCTTGTTGTAGGGAGAATCTAATATAAATTTACTTTTTCTTCCTCCAGCCCTAGAAATATAAGGGAGGAGGATCTATTATGTTCCATCCTGTGCTCTGATCCTTCACCCTAGGACTAGAAGAAATAAAGTAGATTTTTGTGGAAATGTGGAGATATATGTTCATGAGTTACACTGCAACCAGGGAGTTGAAATCATGTGTAGCTTGGTTTCTCTACAGAAATGTTAGAAGGGTAGACACCGAAAGAACATCAAGAAGGATGTGTGATAGCTCTGTGGGCCTGGACAGCCTGGCTGTGGAGATGCAAAAACCCACAGCAGCCATCATCCAGGAAAGATGATGGCCCATATAGCACCCTGACCCCTCCCATGGACAAAAAACCAAGCCCTGTCTGTGTTGACATTAAGAAGTCTATTTTAAGGAAAATACAAAGACTGTTTGGGAGGTAATAACTAACCATATCACTGAACTCTTTTTTAATAATGAAGTACAAAGTGATGAAACACTATTTTTAGTTTGATTTTATAATTCGTCACTGGAAAGGATGCTTGATACAGAGTTTGAAGACACTGTTCTAACACTTACATCTAACTTTGGGTAAGTACCTTAACTTTCTCATCTGTGAAAGCCTCTTTCTTCATTTTGAAAGAGGGATACTAACATTTGTTCTACTCAGCTCACAATCTTCTTAAAAGTTATAAGTAAGATCATGTGAGTATAATTACAGTGAGTAAAAACCCCTTTCTATGGGCCTGTTCTAGAAGAAAGGGTTTTTTCTTGAAAAGCATCTATAATCATTTCATTTATTTCTTACCCATTTCTTAGAGAAAAAAAAACAAACCCTAGGGAGGATTATGTCCCATGGTTTTAAGGCTGATTAGCTAATAGACTTCATCAGTCAAAGTCCTGGAAGTTCTGACACAGACCTGTGTCCTCAACTCTCAGGGTCATTTAACTCTCCCATCCAATTTAACCACAACCCATACAGTTTTCCATTATTAGTAGTACACTCAGTGAAAATATAATAGCTATGTTTTACTGTGCATCTGCTATGTGCCTTTATCTCTAATCCTCATAAAAAAGCAAAACCTTCAAGGTAAGTACAATCATTAACCTGCTTCACAATAAAGAAATAGAATGACTCAGAGAAATTAGGTTAGACAGACAAATTTTAGTTAATGCTAACACCTGAAAATAGCTGTGACTCTAAAGAAAGTCTTTAGAGACCAAAGGAGCATTGTAGCTATGGCTTCATCCACATTAGGTGTCTGTATTCACTCTTTTTTTTTTTTTTTAACATCTTTATTGGAGTATAATTGCTTTACAATGGTGTGTTAGTTTCTGTTTTATAACAAAGTGAATCACTCTTTTAAGATCAGTAAAGGGGTTCACTGTAATGCACTTCTTCTGTACACTCTGAGTCATTCTGCAAACCGGTATTTCAATTACTGGTCTTGCCGCTTTTCTTCGGTAGCCCTACTAGGACAGGAATCAGTTAAGAGAGAACTAAAATGGCAACTTCTTGCATGTAGGCATGGATATTTCCACTACTAAAAGGCATTTGGTTATTATGCTTGTCTTCACTTAACCATGTATCCGACTTGAGCATTTGATTCAAAAACCCCTGCAGAGAACGTCACCACCCTGTTGTTAGCACATTGACCCAACAGATAAAAAAGCATCAAAAAAAAAAAATGAATGAAAAAAAGATTTTCTCCTCTGTAGTCAGGTACCAGTAAAAGCATTAAAGGATTTTTAAAATCTTATGAGGATAAAAACTAGTAAAACAGTAAATAATTTTTCAAGTGGCTGCTAATATTTGGTATTCTTCCTAAAAGAGGAAGGCATGTGAGGAAAATGACATTCCACTTAAAAGAGTGTTTGTAAAACTGTCCAAGTGTGTTTTAAAATGTCACCTTGGAATGTTCGTTAAAACAGATTCTCAGGCCTCCTGTGAAGAGATTTTGATTCAGTAGTTGTTACTTCAGTATTAATAATGTCTTTGTTAATATAATCTAATGCTTAATAGGAATGCATAATAGCATCCTAATCAGGACCTAGGATCTTCAGAATGACTACTTATAATATCTACAGCTAACTCAACACTGAAAGGTTAGTTATATACTATAAAGGGTGTTAGAAATAATTTTGTGCTCATGAAATTAGTGGTATCAAAAGTAATAAGTGACTAGAGAAAATTTGCTAGAACATGAACAAGATATATGAGTGGACAAGTACAACACTTGAATGCCATTGATGTAGTATGTAAGTCTAGGCCCCATTGGGTCCCAGTGGACCCAGCTGCCTGAACCAACAACAAAGATCACCAGTCCTGATATCATCAAAGCGTGTTTGAAGTGAGTCCTTCATTCAAGGTGCTGGGTGGTGAGCCTCACTTGCAGCAAGCCCTCCTGAAACTGCAGACAAGTCACATGACTATTTTGTGCCAATTTTCTACTAATGAATGTACAATGGAGGGGGTCTGATCAGAGACTTGCTTTCATTGAAACATATCTTTAGTAATTAGATTGTGAAGGCAGATTCCTATAGCCCCCGGATACGTCTAAAAAGGCTACCAATACCTACCAGCAGAGCTTGATATATGTTAGCAATCTAAATTGCACCAGGTCATCTCACAAAAGTAAGGGAGTGGATGAGACATGCATGTGCATTTTAATTCACATATATGTGAACCTGAGGCAGGTGATCTACAGCTTGTACATTAAGAAACACGGGATTAAGAGAGGACATATTCAGTTGCAAATGTGTTTTAGAAATCTAGTCTTTGACAAAAGGGTTTGAGAGCTAACAGAATTATTTGGGGGAGTCAATAGAAAATGTTTTTAAATCTTCAGATAACTTTTAGGTAGATGGACTCCAACAAAGGTTGCATGAAACATCTTAAGATAAGGTGACTGATGTGACGGACCTTCACCTCCCTTAATATTTACATTTGAGAATTTATCTCCTTTCATGTTTACATGTGGGATTTAGTTTAATCTGTGGCAAGCAGATGTCTTTTACTCAATTGTTTGAATTTCAGGCCACATGCAATGACTCAAACTATTTTATTTTATTTCATGTATTTATATTATGTATTTACCTGAGAGTTAAAATCAAACTTTTTTTTGAGGCTGAAGTTAATCATTTACATTTGTGCAGTATTTTAAGGTTTATTAAGGATTATGCATGTTATTTTCTTTTCAGATGAAAAATATTGCTTAATTATGTCATCTGTTATAGAGGAGCTCATCAATTCCCTAAACAGTTATAGGAGATAAGACAAATATGATTTTGTCTGTTTTAAAAATAAATATAAAGATGGTACAATTAATCTGTACAAGTTACCCATTCATCCAGTAGAAGAGACTCCTAACAATTAGCTTAAAAGTGCACAAGCCATAAGAACCTGCTGTATAAAAAAAATAAATTAAATAAAATTCAAAAAAAAATTTTAAATAAATATTTTTTTTAAAGTACACAGCCTATATTTTCAGTGTATTCAGTATATATCACTCCAACCAGTAATTTCAATACGTATGACAATCAACTAGGTATATTTAAAATGTAATGTTTCCAAAAGCAAGAAATTGTAAGAAATTGAATGCCTCTATGCTGTGGATTAAAATAGTTACCTATGTAGAGTTGACTAGGTTAATAAAAAATATTCATTAGTGAATTTTAAAACTGCCTTCAAAAATAAAAATAAAATGTTCCAAGGCAGGAAATATAAGGTTGAAAGTTTTTCTTTTATTACAGTAATAAAATCCATGAGTTATGGATCTGTGAAATTTCTATGTCAAAAGTTCAAACCACATTTCAAGAGTTAAGTTTTGATACTTACAAAGTGTCAAAAAAGTTGACACTTACAAAAACCAATGTTCTCACTCTCCCAGCAATGACTGACAGACACAGACGGGTCTCTTCATTCCTCCATTAATAGAACTGAGATAGGAAAGGCTCTTTTTCCTTAGTTCCAAATACGAACATGAGTTCACCTCCAGCAAAACTCATTCACACACCCCTGGGTTCAGACCAGTACGTTTGGGTGGGTGCAGTCCCTGATGAGTGTTTTTTCTTCTAAGTCTTTATAGAAATACAATAATTGAAGTTTAAAATGACCACTTAATTGTTCTCTCTAAAGTATTTATTGAACACCACTGTTTTCCATGCAGTGATTTAAAAAAATAAAATGGTCCATCATTATCCAGGTGTCATTACAGAGATGGTTATAGATATTAAGCAAGTAAATAAATGAATTTCAGTATGCAAAAAAATTAATAATTTCAGGATGCAACAAATACTATGAAAGAAAGAAGACAGACTGAATTAATAGAGTGACTGAGAAGCAGGGGTATATTAAATTTAGACATCAGGAAACTTGTCTCTGAGGAGGTGAAATGTGAGCCTGTGTAAAGATCTGGATACAGAGGCATCCAGACAGAGGGGACAGCAAGTGCAAAAGTCCTAAAATGGGAACAAGCTTGGTATGGATGGAGACAAAGACATCCACTGGAAAGAATAAAGTTGGTAAGACATCTTGTTACAAGTGGAGAGAAAGACCAGTTTGGAAGAAATAGTAACTGTGAAATCCTGATAAACCATCCTGCCATTTAAACTGATTCAGCAGAACTTCCAATTGTCTTACTGCAGAAATGTACAAGATAATATAACCATTTTCCATGACCCGCTTCTCCACTAGAAATAAGCTTTCTCTTGTCACCCTAAACAATATCAATTCTGGGGAAGCAGGGAAATTAGGGAACAAAGTGAGAGTTATGCCAAATTTAATAAACATGACACTTGATTTTCACTATGTATATTTCCTTATTTTAGGGAAAATATGGGTCCCAGGGAAACCACCTATCCTTATGGAATGCTAAGGATTATAGAACTGTATTGCCTTTTGGAATTTCTTTTCAGTGGCATTTAGCAGATCTCTACCATAGTTAGACACAGCACTCTTTCACATTCCTAGTTCCTTCCATACTAAAGCATTATTTTTTAATTATAAATTTAAATTTGAAACTCATCATAATTTACTTGCCTTCATAAGAGTTCATGCTTTCAGTTTTAAGACTGAAGTAGGAATCAGAGGAAAATGTTCATTTAAGAGATTAGGAGGAAAAAAATTCATATAAGAAATGCTTAATATAATTTAAAATTAGCTAAACATGGTTTTCAAATTTTGTAAAGCACTGAGAAAATGTCTCTGCTTTTTTTAAAACATTTCAGGGCACTAAAAAATCTTCAACAAAGTTAGTTGATGCTACTCAATAAATAAATGTAATAAGCTATTAAGTAACTTTATGTATTTGTGTATTTATGTATGTATGTATGTATTTATTTTATTGGCCACAGGCCCATGTGGGATCTTAGTTCCCCAACCAGGGATTGAACCCTCAGCCCCTGCATTGGGACAGCAGAGTCCCAACCACTGGCCTGCCAGGGAAGTCCTATTAAGTAACTTTAAAGCAAATGTTTTATAGACAGCCTGTTAAAATAGTGGTGTAATAAAATAGAGAAGAGGATGCACTTATGGGTTTTAGAGGTAACCAGAAATGGATTCAAATCCTGACTCTTCTCCTTGAATTTTCTGAGCCTCAGTTATTCCTCTTTAAAAGTGGGATGAGACTAACCTAACCCTTAGGTCTACTGTGAGAACTGAATTAAGTTATTATTTTAAAGGATCTGACAGATGGTAATTATTCAATGAACAAAATTCTTTTCTAGCCTTCTCCAGTACCCCGAGATGAGTGCACGGTGAAATAGCTCTCCTTAATAATAATAGTAAATCTTTTATCACTTTTCATAATTCTTTTTGCTTGTGTGTTTGTTGCAAGAATTTTATGTATTGTGAAAGAAGGTCAAGAGATAAAATTATGGCATATGGTTAAAGGGCAAGATAATATTAACATTTTATCTTTAAATATTTTTTTCAGTAAATATTTGGCCTCTTAAAATTCCATTTCATAAGGTAAAGGAAGAAATCTTTCTTTCCCTTCTACCCTCAGCCTATTAATACATTTTCATCAAATTTGCAAATTAAACCAATGTAATTATTAAAATTAAACATTCTGCACATCATTCTTTCAACATTTAAAAATCTCTATTTAAAGTACTACAATTGTTTTCTCCATATTATTGACATATAATTGGCATATTACTTGATACTTCTAAGAGTTACCAATTAGTCAATTCTCTATCAAAATTATTTACGTAGTTTTACATTACTTTTTTAAAAACTATAGGTTTTTCCATCAGCCTACTTGCTCCTGATTCAATTCCATGTACATATGGATTTATTTGGAATATTCTAACAGGGAAAAAAAAAGCCTTCTTCAGTATGTGTTTATATACTTGACGGTTTTAGGGAATAAACTGTTTAGATTAGAAGAGCAGAGGCTGTGTAGACTGAACTCCTTGGTATGCAAAAGCAGTCCAAAGATCACAGGCCTAGAAAAGTATACTGTGAGGAGACTACAGGTGAAAGTAAAGAGAACACAAAGTGAGACATATTGGATTTAGTACAGATATTAAGCTGAAAGAGGCAAAGTTTGTAAGCAGAAAAAGAGGGCTAAAAGTAAATGGGAGGAGTGTTATGTTAGGACTTAAACCACAGGTGCTCGTTAAATTTTACATCCTTTCTCTATATAGTTTTCTGCTTGTAGATGTACACAAACACACCCTGGGTACATAATGGAATAAAGGGTCATAATGGTTAGGGTTCAAGGTAATTTAGTGCCTAAAACTTTAAATAAAATACAATCCCATATGTATGTTAAAATATTCATGTGATGAATTATCACATAATCATGTAATGAAAAGGAAGTTGTCCTTTTTTCCAAATAGGTTGATTAATATAGTAGTTAGATTTAAAGTTACTTTTAACAAAGTAGCAATTAGGAGGCATCGGGCAAAGAGTAGCCTGTTTCTATCACTCCATGAGCTTCTGGCCAACCTGAGACTCTGGGTCTAGAATGAAGTAGCCCAAGGGTCAAGTCTGACTACTGGTCATCTTAAGCCAGACCAGATTAACCAATCCAATCCTCCAGAAAACAGAATCAAGTTGAGGCCAATGGGCATTTGTTGATAGTGGAAGGTTAAGAAAGAGTACAAGCTTTGGAGTTAGACAGATCTAAGTTTAAACCCTAGGCTTGTAAGATATAAGCAGCCACTTACAAGCTTTGCATAACCCTGAGGAATTGCCTTCAATTTCCTCTTATGTGGAATACACATTTTAATGCCTAATTCGGTTATTGTGAGAATTAAATGAATTACTGCATATAAACTGTTTAGCCTAGCATTTGAGTAATACTGGACCTTTAATAAATGGTACCTTTAAAAAAAGTCCCCTTTTAAGTAATAGTTTCTTCTGCCTACTAAAGTGTGGAATGGAAGCTTGGGCCTCTTCCAACTTTGTTCAAGAGCCATACATAGTCCATCTGCATCTGAGCTAGTTGGCTATCATTAGCCAAAAGGGACAAACAATGTGCCTCTGGTCAGCCTTGCTAAAAATTGTGCCAGATTCACTTATTTCAGAAAGCCTAGGTAACTCAGAAAATTCCAGAGTGTGAAAGGAAGTATGACTACCAAGGCATGGAAATCAGTCATTACTATGGAAGCTTATATTTTCTGATTGTGTTTCCTCTGAGCACATTTAGAGCCTTGGAAATATGGACCTAGGCAGTCTGACACATACTAATTTGTTTTCTTTGCCTCCTTGAAAAGTCCTGTAGATCTTCTCATCACTCAACAGGTGGCAAGTCTCACCTTGGTCCAAGCTTAAATTGGACTTAAGAGAATTGTGGGCATAGAAAGAGAATTAGGGATCATCCACCTCATAGCTCACCCAGTGTGGCATTCAGCAGAGGTGTAGTAAAGAAAACAACTGGACTTGGAGGCTCAAGTCTTGGCTTCTTGGCTTCTTGGCTTCTTGGCTTCTTGCTAGTTGTGGTGAAGACCCTCAACATCTCTCAGCCGCAAGATGATAATTCTCACTGTATAGGATTTATGAGTGTAGTGGTGATGGTAAAATAAAATAATATGAAAGTGCTCTATAAATTGTATAGAACTATACAGAAGAAAGCCTTCTATTCCAGTAGACCTGTATTTGATGTGTAAAATAAATATTGGAACATATTTAATTTCAATATTAATAAAATCTTCTCCATTTATGAATCCCAACTCCTTTAAAAATGGACTTTATTCTCATCATGTGTCTTTGAAATGTACCATTATGAATAATATATATTACAAATAATTAGTGATTCTGTTACCTGATTTTAAATTAACATCATGATACTTGTTCTGATCAGCCTGTAAACACGCAAATTATTCTTCTTACTAAATTACTGTTGCTAGTATTGCTTAAGTGTCCAGCAAGGGTAAAAATTGGAAATCTCAAGTGCACAGTCATTTTCAGTTAGAAATTCAAAGAATCATATATGATAATAGTCAGCCATATCTTCTACTAACATGAGAGAAACAGCGCTTGGTTTTATAAAAGCTAAGATTTCCATATTTCTCTCTTACAATATAAGAAAATAAAACAATTGGAACTGACCGTACCCTTGTGGGCTTCTTTTACAATATTTTTTTTTTACATGCATATACTTCCTGATAGGTAGAGATGATGAAATAGTAACCTATTAAGGACAGAAACGGTTCTATAAAAACTCACAAGTTGTGGTTTCAGTTGTCTACTGCACATTCAGTTGCAGTTAGTTATTTCAGGTATTATCTTTGTTTTCAGAAAAAGAAAACTAAGTAGAAGATAATGGCAAGTCCTGACTGGGGATATGATGGTGAAAATGGTAAACATTCTACTGTTCATGTAGATCAAATAACAGCCTCTTCCCTTTTCCAATAAAAGAGATTTTGAGCACTTAAAGTACCTATGTAGTCATAGATTAATGGTTTGGTTTGCCTGACTTTGAATCATAATAGCTCTGCATGTATTCTTAGCAGTTGTCCTTTGGGTCATTGTTGTCTACAAAATGCATTCTGTCTCTCTTCCTCTCTCTCTCTCTGTCTCTCTCTCCATATGTGTATATTAAAAATCTATTGCTATAACGGTAAAATATGTATAGTCTGATCCCACAGACTATGAGCATATTATTTGTATTGACAAATACACCATTTTATAGTATAGCATAGAAAAGGGGCACTCTCAAACACTGAATTTCCATTAAGTTAAACAGAATATCATTTAAGATCCTCAGTAAATCCTAATCTAATAAACAAAGTTATATTCCTAAAACATTGGATTTGATCAAGTTTTGATTGTAAGTGTATGTTTGTCCTGGTAGGCCCTGAACAGTGGGGCAAGCTGTACCCCATCGCAAATGGAAATAACCAATCTCCCATCGACATCAAAACTAGTGAAACCAAACATGATGCCTCTCTCAAACCTATCAGTGTCTCCTACAGTCCAGACACAGCCAAAGAAATCGTCAATGTGGGACATTCCTTCCACGTAAACTTTGAGGACAATGATAATCGATCAGGTGAGCCAAAAGACCCTTCTAATTTTTCTTCGACTTTACTGGGGAAATTAAAACAATAGGGCTTTAAGAAACACAAACGACCATCTGCAGTCTTTTGTGCACATGTGTAACGTTGCTGGAATCTGGTAAGGCATCTTGAATATCCAGAAAATTTACAAGTGGTAAAGATGATTTTGGGGACTCCCAGATCTGTCTTTTTTCAGTCCTTCTCCTTTTCAGGGACACTATTCCATTTCTTCTTGTTTCCAATGTCTTTTTGCTCACTTCACACCCTCTGAATAAACAGTAGCTTTTCAAAAAGGTCTATGGATCATCATGAATATAAAAACTGAAAAGGCAAATATTTTCTAATCGAGATGAGGGTGGAGGAGCCTAGTAGGGAAGAAAAACAGAGGTGAAGAATATATTTATTTGTGTGAACAGAAAAATGGCTCCGTAACTGTGAAGTGCCAGTAAGAAAATGGTCTTGTGTGCATCTTGCATGGAACAATTCTGTGCATAAGTATACTTGTCTATATTCCCCTCTCCTTACTAGGCCATAGTGACTGAATTATCTTCATATCCCAGAATCTAGCACATAATAAAATTTTCAAAACTGTTTACTGAATAATTTATTAAATGACAATTCCATAAAACAACTCTACTGACAAAAGGCAAAATTTGTTTTAGCACTTTCCTACAAGGTTATGAGCCTAAATTTTAGACACCTTGCAGCTATGTCCATTGTTAGGATTAGGTCTGGTATTATGTGTGTTTTATTAATCATATGATTGGATAGACTCTCTAAAGAAACATGGTCATTCAATGTTAGAATTTTAAAAGTGACCTTACTGTTCTGCTGGAATATTCTTTTGGTCCCTGGCTAGGGATTCTCAACAAAGCTGTCAAGATACCCTCTTGTGTCCTGATCAGTTACAAGGTATGTGTTGAGTAATTTGTTACTAAAAATAAATTACTAAAGATCTTGATGCATACTGCCCACTACTGTCTTTGTTAAAAGAATGAATGAATGAACTTGCAAATTAAAGCAGATTCAAGGAAAGTCATGTAATCATATAATTCACTCATTTTCCAATATGCTTTCTTGAAGGCAGAAAAAGGTAAAATTACAGCTCATGTGCTGAGAATTATATATAATTCATGCATTATCGTAGGGTGCACCATACATATGAAGACCATCATTGTGGATGTGGGGAAAAAAACCAACAAGATGGAAACTTTGGCGCTACTGTTTGTTTTAATTTCTACTCAATCCAATTTAATGTTAGTTTATATTAAATGCAAAGATAAGCTGGAGCTTATGATTGTAACACTAACAGTAGTTTCCTTTTTCTTCTAGTGCTGAAAGGCGGTCCTCTCTCTGAAAGCTATAGGCTCCATCAGTTCCATTTTCACTGGGGTGTCAAAGATGACTATGGTTCTGAGCACTTGGTGGATGGAGTCAAATATTCTGCAGAGGTAAGGTAACTTAACGAGTGAGCGAGAATTACACTGAGAGTCCTCCCAGAAGCAGCTCCCTTATAACATAAGACTCCATTATAATGGCTCCAAAGGAATGAGCATTCTGGTCCCTGAAAAGCACTCCCAGGCTCCATTAAAATAAAATACAGACACACTGTGTTTGGCAATAGAGGGAAATTTTCATGTGAAAGAGGCAGGTGAACTTGGAGTCAGACTCATGAACCCCAGAATACTTTCATTTCAGAATGCCTTGAAAAGTTATCTTGATGTCAGGCTAGCCTCAAGGGGAAATGCTGCTCTCCTTTTAAAACTCCGACCCCCAAATGGAACACACCATCATTCTCTTCTTATTTAAATGTTCAAGTTTGGACACACCAGTAGCATAGGTGTAGCTAGGCTGGAACACTTCAGTAAGACTCTACTAAGAGTGCAAGTTTAATCACAGGAGTCATCACAGAGTAGCATACTCTAGATGAGGGTTTGAGGTTCCCTGGCTCAGGCCACTACCCTCTGGCCTCTTGATTCACCCCCACATGGAAGTTTGTGATCCAATTCAAGACATTCTGTCTGTATATCCATGGAAAAATAAAGAACATTTGCATCAAACTGTCAACAGAGGGTATGGGAGACTAAAAACAAAGAACTTTTGTTCTTCATATGTATGAATATACAATACATTTGTACCAATATAGACTGGTTGGCTTTTTTATTTTACTTTTATAAAATGAGTTCGTAATACATATAGTTTTCCAACATGCTTTTTTTTCACTTACCAATTTATCATGATCATTTTTTCAAGTCTGTAGGTTTAATTGCACCTCTTCTTTTACTGTCTGTACAATATTTCAGTGTATGGATATGTTAGAATTTATTAGCTGAGCCCTACGTATGGACAATTACAATGCCTTTTCCTTTTTGTTCTGTTCTTTTTGCTTTTACCAAAAAAAAAATGCTGCAATAAATACATCTGTACATGTATCTTACACCCTAGTGAAAGCAATTATGTAGGGCAGATTTTCATAAGAGGGACTGTTAGGTACAGGGTTATGCATTTTTCATTTTAATAGAGGATTTGGGAATAGTATACAAATATAACTTACTTTATGTTACATTGTAAAGCCAGGCTAATAACTTTCAATGTTGCAGAAATCCATTAAATGTATTTTTCCTATTTGTCCTTCATAAAATTGAAGGTGGACTAAAATCAAATGGGCTGAAAGCCTAAATTAGTATTAGTAGCATCTTTGGGGGAGGACATTTGGTTGTATTTAAGAAATATAAACTGGTGATTCTCTCATTTAATTTGAGAAAAATAAAATTAATCCAGGGTAGAGATGACAGGCACTTAGCCACAAAGTTCAACATATGACAGGTGGTGGGATGGAGGATGGAAGAGAGAGAAGGAGAGAGGGAGACATGGGGAGAAAGAGAGAGAGAAGAGACAAAGAAGAGGGGAAGAGGGGAGGGGCGGGGAGGGCAGGGGAAGAGAGGGCAAGGGAGGGGAGGCAAGAGAAGGGAAGGGAAGGGAAGGGAGGGGAAGGGAAGGGAAGGGAAAGGAAGGGAAGGGAAGGGAAGGGATACATGACATGGAGAGAATTGGTTTGATTTAGAGTGATACAAGTGACCAGATGATCACTTTACATTGGGTGGTCAGGAAAGGATTTTTTCAGAACTGGCATTTGAGTTCAGCCTTAATTCAAGTCAAAATACTGCTGTTGAAAGATTATGGGGAAGGACACCCCAGAGAAAATCAGCAGCTAATGCAAAGACTCAAAGTTGTGAACCAAGTGAAGGGGTATAATCTATGAGATGTGCTGAAAGATGGATGTTGATAAATGGAGAAAAGTAAGAAATTAATGACAACTGTTGTATTTTTTGGTTGAGCAATTAGATGGAAGGTGTTGCCTTTTCCTAAGAAGGAAAAATGAAACAGGTCTGGCAAGGAGGAAGTCAAGAGTTCTAGTTTGGCCATATTAAGTTTGAGACTCATATTAAACATCCATGTGGAGATATCAAGAAAGTATCAAGAAGACATACACACATACTTGGGTATACAAGTCTAGAGTTCCACAGAGAGGTTAGGCTGGAAATGTTGGCTTGAGATGTGTCTGGATATGCCCAAGAGAATCTGTCCTTGGCCAAGACTCCAGATACTTCAGGAACCCCTTCTCATAAAGTTACTAAGTACCTCAAGTGAGAGAAAATTAAGTTTTTGTCCCCAAACTAGTTAGCCAGAATTCCTGATCTTCTTATACCAAAGTTTTTTTTTTTAAAAAAGGAGTAATATTGAATAGTTATGATATTGTGAGACCAAGATATATCTTTATATATTAACAAGTTAATGTCTAACTTACTTTTTACTTTCACAATGGTATAAATAACTACTCAACCACATTGTCATTTTTAGCTTCATATAGTTCACTGGAATTCTGCGAAGTACTCCAGCTTTGCTGAAGCTGCCTCACAGGCTGATGGTTTGGCACTTATTGGTGTTTTGATGAAGGTGAGTTATAGAGAGTTACAGAGCTCTGCTAAAACTATTTCTTACCAATCAGACCTCAAAATAGGATGAAATAAGACAAAAGAGTATTTGAGTCCTTCTTTTTTTTTTTGGAAAGTTCCCCTTCTACTAATGGCTGACCACAGGTGAACAAACAGTTCCCTAGTGTATTTTAGTTTGTTTTCTCTTGACTTTCCCCACTTGAAGAGAGAAATAAATTTCAGGTAGAGATGAAATGAGAAGGTGTTGAAGGTGAAGCTAATTTTTTTTTTCAGCTCTTCCAAAGTCCCTTTCTTCTAAATTTCCTACCTCATAGAGTCAGGAGTTTATCAGTTTAATGTTTCATAAGAAAAATATATTAAGAGGATTTTTGTCCCATAAAGAAAGTTCAATTGATATTTAAAATGGAAGATTTGTTCACATCCTCTGTAGGAGAGTCCCTGAAAAGTTCTATAGGGAAGTTATTATTAAAGTGGGTATATTTGGGTGACTAACTTTTGGAATTATAGTGATTCTAGTTAACCCTTATTGAACACTAACAACATGACATTCATTGTACTAATTATAATTAATAGAACAAAAAGTAGGAGGTTTGTTTTTGTATTACAGTTTTGTTAAATTCCTATATTTTGACTTGCATATTTTTTCTTCAATTACTGTTTTTAATTGAAAAAAATTAACTAAATAGGATTTGACTTGATAACAATTTTTATCTCACACTTTATTTTTTTTAATCTCCAGGTGGGTCAGGCCAACCCAAACCTGCAGAAAGTACTTGATGCCCTAAAAGCAGTTAAAACTAAGGTAAATAGACTAATTAAGTTAGTTTAAATCAGACAACAAGAATCCGCAGAACTACAGAAGTCATTTAATTGCATATTTGATGTGAGGAGTAGGAAGGCCGAAGCACAAACTACCAATCTGAAAATCAAGGTACTACTTAGGTGTTCCTTGCTTCTGAAAAGGTCTCTGACTCAGATATTTGTTTTATTTTAGCTTTGTTTTTCATAGTTTTTGGTCATCTATTTTGGCAGGATGAAGCCTGTAGAAGAATGGGTTTCATAGCTGTTCAAATTTGTTTAAAAACTATAACCAACTAAAATGTGAATTTTTTACATCATGGGGAAAGATATCTTTATTTTTTATCAATACAAAAATACAGAAGTTAAGGATATTGTTTTAAAATCCCTTTAATATGCAGTGTCTGATAACCATGATTCCCCCTGTCAGCTTAAAAAAGAAAAAAAAGATGGATTTTATGATATATTTAACCTTAGCTTTACTGTTTTAATAGTAAATAGTTAAATCATATGTCAGAGATATGTCATTTTCTTTCATTGTATTTTTATATAAAATAAATCTAGTTCATGTTGAGTCTAAAAAAATTAATCTTCAAATGGATATATTATAAAGTAGAAATTCTGAAGATAAATAAGCACTCAACTCAGGAATATAAAAAATAATATATGAAAAGAAAATAGAAGGAAATAATTAATGAAGATGAAGCAAAACATTAATAAAATAAGAAAGAAAATGAATATATACAAGGTAAAATTTTATTACTAAAATGAAAAGTTGATTCTTTGGATAAAAACAACCAAAAAACACACTTTTGGCAAGTTTGATGATGGAAAAAAAGGTACACATACAAAAAATTTATTAGAATTAAGGAATTGGGTCATAATTAAAGATGTGGTAAAAAGTTTTAAAAGAGAAAAATTTGTACACTTGACCCTTGAACAACATGGGTTTGAACTGCACAGGTCCACTTATTCATGGATTTTTTTTTTGATAAATACATGCTATAGCACTACAAAATTGGCACTTAATTGAATCTGCTGATGCACAACTGTGGTTATGAGGGATGACCATAAAGTTATACGTGGATTTTTGACTGTGCAGGGGTTCAGCACTCCTGGTTCAGCACTCCTAACCCCCACATTGTTCAAGGGTCAGCTGTATAATACTATACCAGTACATTTGAAAATTTAGATTAAAAGGATGAATTTCTCGGAAAATGCAGAGAAACTGACTCAAAATGTGTTGAAAGCCTAAACAGATCAAGAATCTAAAAAGAAATTGAAAAAATAGTAAAAATCGTATCTAGTGAAAGAAAACTCTAGGCCCAGACCACTTTATGGGGAAGTGTTACAAAACTTTTAAGAAACAATCATGCCACTGTTAACTAAACTGCTCAGATGAGGGGACAGAAAACTTTATTTTGATTTAATTAAATGAAACCTAATACCCAAACTGGGTAAGAACACCACAAAAAGGAAATCATAGGCTAATCTTTCTTAGGAATATAGCTAAAATAAATATTAAAATCAATTACAGCAAATCATATTCAACAGTATATTAAAAGAGTAACGTTTCCAAACTAGTAGACTTTATCCCCAGGATGCAAGGATAGTTTGATATTAGACTATCTTCCAATATAAGTCATTACAGTAACAAATTAAAGATTGAAAACCATATCACAAACTTGTTAGATGCTTGAAAAGCATTTGATAAAAATTCAATGCCAATTCCTGAAGATAAAAAAAAGAAAGAAGTCTCTGAAAACTTATTGAGCTTAAGAAAGAATATCACATACCAACTTGGATCAAACATCAAACTTAGTAGTGAAATATTTGAAGCCTTTCAATTTCAATCAAGAACAAGACCAGGGTGTCAACTGTGACCACCACAACTGACCATTACAATAAATGTCCTAATCAATGTAATAAAGAAAGGAAAGAAATAAGAGTACATTTTTGGATAAATATTAGGGAAACAAAGACAAGTCTATCCTCAAGTGCAGAGGATATGATCATTGACATCGACCTGGAAAATACAAATCAAACAGGTAAAAAACAGAAATAATACACAAGTTTAATAAAGTTGACTACATAAAATATTAGCATACAAATATCAATTCATTTTCTATACACCAATATAACCAATCAGAAAAGAAAATACGAATAAATAGAATGAAGATAAGACATACCAATATACATGTCAATAAATATCTTTACCACTGGAACAGTATCTGGTATCATTCCTAGAGAAGCAATAAATGTTTTATACTGGAAATTAACTATCTTTTTAAAGAATACAGATAATAAAAACTTTTTGAATCTTTGCTTATCTTCAACCAAATGAAGAAGGAGGCAGATTGCTCAGTCAAAATTCCAGTGTAGCATATTTTCAATCTTCTATTACTTTTATTGTTTATATCCACAAACACACCAGTCATGAAATACTATATAGTAGAAAAATTGATTAAATTCTTAGTTAAGATCTATCTACCAAATAATATAACATATATGTCATATATGTAATGATGCAAATAGTTTATATCATGATATAATAATATATTACTTTTCTTTTTCTTTCAGGGCAAAAAAGCCTCATTCACAAATTTTGACCCCTCTGTTCTCCTTCCTTCATCCCGGGATTACTGGACCTACCATGGCTCTCTGACTCATCCTCCTCTTTATGAGAGTATAATCTGGATCATCTTTAAGGGAAACATCAGTATTAGCTCAGAACAGGTAGAGTATCAAAGGTGAATGAGTGGGCTTCCTTGGTGGCGCAGTGGTTGAGAGTCCGCCTGCCGACGCAGGGGACACAGGTTCATGCCCCGGTCCGGGAAGATCCCACATGCATGGCCGCTGAGCCTGCGCGTCTGGAGCCTGTGCTCCGCAAGGGGAGAGGCCACAACAGTGAGAGGGCTGCGTACCATAAAAAAAAAAAAAAAAAAAAAAAAAAAAAAAAAAAGGTGAATGAGTGAGCATTAGAAGTGCAAAGCCGGAATACCATTTCAATTCATAGTATTATTGGGGGAAATTATTATTTCAATTAGATTTTGAAGAGTTCATTTTCCCTTCTAACTGAAAAAGATTTATTTGTGACATAAGGCCTATTGAATAATCAAAAATAAAAGTGTATTTATAAACACTTTTTTTACTTTATGTAGAAAAAATATATGAGATTCAGAACTCTTGCTATTCTTCTTGCCTTAATAAGGAAAACTCCAACTTTGTTAAATATCTTCCTAAGAGTTTCAAAAACAAGAAAAAACTGGCACTAGAAGTACTATTAAGACTTTGGGGAATTGTGACTCTCAAGTGGCATATTTTGATAGCTGACATGGGTTTTTGTTCTTTTTTGAAACTTAAGCTCGTAAATATTCAACAAAATATCTCATTAATTATTGTTTATAATTATGAAAATAGTAACTACCAATGATTGAGCAACTCCTTTTATTAGGTTATTTATGTACGGTTTGTCAGTCAATTCTCATAACAAGCCTTTAGGGCAGGTGGTGTGACCTATTGGTAACTAAAACTTCTTGAGCATATGCCATATGCCAAACACCATTCTAAGAACTTTACATGTATTGACCCATTTAGTCTTCACAACAATGCAATGAAATAGTACTATATGGAAACTGGGGCACCAAGCAGGTAAGTCTCTCACCCAAGAGTGAGAAAGCTGGTATTCTAATCCAGTCAATCATCGATAATTTAAGCCAAATGCCTAGTGCAAAGAAATGTGAAGGAATTTTTAGCTTCCTCCCTTCGTATCTGTGAAACCACTGCAGTCTTCAACCTGATTTTCTAAATATCAGTGCATCAATTATACTAGAAGAAAAGTGTTCTGTGTAAATTTAATAGCTTTTGACTATTTAAATACTTTATCCTCCCTCCAAGCTGGCACAGTTCCGCAGTCTTCTATCAAATGTCGAAGGTGATAAAGAAGTCCCCATTAAGCACAACAACCGACCACCCCAGCCTCTGAAGGGCAGAACAGTAAAAGCTTCATTCTGATGGGCCCAAGAAGAAATTTATCCTCCCTCAAGGAGGGAGGCTCTGCTTCTGATGTAATCCAATAAAGCCAGTTTTAAGAAAAGTTTATTTTAATACTAGCAAGACAGCCTACTTTCAAATTTAATCTGCAGAACTAAATAGCTTTAATTTTTACTCTTAATGCTTAACTCAAATAGTAATCTGTAAGTTTACAAAACTTGTGCTTAAATTCAAGTCTATTTTGTTGAATTCTTTATAACACAATTAATTTCTTAGTGATTTGTACTTAATTTCTTAGTTATTTGTATCTCTTTCCATTTTATTCATTTTAATTGAACTAATAAAATAATTGTATCCCTGTCTTCTTGTCTATTATGTACTCTATTTTTAAAAGGCATTAGGTTTCTACCTCATTTACATTCAAGAATTTTAAATGCTTTATTTGCAACATTATTTTGCCTCAAATGTAATAACCTAAGAGTAGCTTGAGATGAAATGTTGAGAATTCATTTGCTTACTCTTGAAGACAAAGACAGCTAGGATGACAATGGATTTAATATTATTATGCTGGGCCCATGTTGCTACCATTTGTATACTCTGTGATAAAAATGATATATTTCCTACAGGAAATGATGCTTCTGGTTATTGCTTCCACTCCCCACCCCCCAACATTAGCAAGTTCATTGTTTTTGTTGGGTTTTTTTTCCATTATTATAACTAGTTAGCTAGCATGGAGAATCTGTACTTCAAATTTGGAAGAAAAGTTACCAGTGAATTATTTATAAAAATGATAAAGGAATCATTTGGCTTAGAATCATATAGAAATATCACATATGCTTTTAGTCAGATGTGTACTTAACCTGAAGCCATTCTTTCTGAAGCCATATCTATATTCAGAATTCTGCAAATCTTGTGTTCATTGTTTAGTCTTGTGATTTACTTATTTTCTCTTCTCTGAGAAATCATATTAGAGATGAAAGAGCACATCCATTCCAATGTTCTAGTCTTGTCTAATATCAGAGAATCAGTCAAAACCTCTCAATGACTGTAATCGTACATAGAAAGGTAGACAAAGCAGATTCTTCATAGCTCTGAGGTAGCTTTTGTGTAAAGGCTGTGTTTATTTTGTACCTAAAAATTCTAGGAGACATCTTTTGATATTTTTATTTGGAGCCCAGAATTTAAGTGAATCTTCTTTAATAAAAATGTAATGGACCCAAGTAACACTTCATTTAGCTCAACCCCCATAATCTGTCTATAAAAATAAAATACTTTCTTTGCAAAAGTAATTTGACTGTGTATATTAATATATATTTACCAGATATTGAGAAAGCATGAAACAGTTACACCTGTCCTATGACCATCTTATTTCACTTAAGTTACCTTGAAAGGATTTTAATCTAAATTTATCAGTGGTCATCATGAAGGCCAAAAGAGGAGTATGAGTTTAATTTAAGAAATATATTTGCAAAAGATGCTCTTGACCTACAATGTTTGAAAGTGTTTTCTGAAAAGAAATTGAGTGGAACACACAGGAATATGGCTTCTGTAGCTGGAGTGTGATCACTGCAGGGGGACCTTCAAGATGGCGGAAGAGTAAGACATGGAGATCACCTTCCTCCTGACAAATACATCAGAAATACATCTACGTGAGGAACAACTCCTAAAGAACACCTACTGAACGCTGGCAGAAGACCTCAGACCTCCTAAAAGGCAAGAAACTCCCCACGTACCTGGGTAGGGCAAAAGAAAAACAGAAAAAACAGAGACTAAAGGATAGGGACGGGACCTGCACCAGTGGGAGGGAGCTGTGAAGGAGGAAAAGTGTCCACACACTAGGAAGCCCCTTCGCGGGAGGAGACTGCGGGTGGCGGAGGGGGAAATCTTCAGAGCCGCGGAGGAGAGCACAGCAACAGGGGTGCGGAGGGCAAAGGGGAGAGATTCCCGCACAGAGGGTCAGTGCCGACTGGCACTCACCAGCCCGAGAGGCTTGTCTGCTCACACACCGTGGCGGGTGGGGGCTGGGAGCTGAGGCTCGGGCTTCGGAGGTCGGATCCCAGGGAGAAGACTGGGGTTGGCTACATGAACACAGCCTGAAGGGGGCTAGTGCACCACAGGTAGCCAGGAGAGAGACTGGGAAAAAGTCTGAACCTGCCTAAGAGGTGGAGACTATTTTTTCGGGGTGCGTGAGAAGAGGGGATTCAGAGCACCACCTAAACGAGCTCCAGAGACGGGCGCGATCCGCAGCTATCAGCGCGGACACCATAGATGGACATGAAACGTTAAGGCTGCTGCTGCAGCCACCAAGAAGCCTGTGTGCAAGCACAGGACACTATCCATGCCTCCCCTCCCGGGACCCTGTGCAGCCTGCCACTGCCAGGGTCCCGTGATCCAGGAAAACTTCCCTGGGAGAACACACAGTGCACAGCAGGCTGGTGCAACTCACGCTGGCCTCTGCCACTGCAGGATCTGCCCGCGTTCTGTACCCCTCCCTCCCCCAGGCCTGAGTGAGGCACAGCCCCCTAATCAGCTGCTCCACTAACCCCATCCTGTCTGAGCAAAGAACAGACGCCCTCAGGCGACCTACACACAGATGTGGGGCCAAATCCAAAGCTGAACCGCAGGAGCTGTGCAAACAAAGAAGAGAAAGGGAAATCTCTCCCACCAGCCTCAAGAGCAGCAGATTAAATCTCCACAATCAACTTGATGTGCCCTGCATCTTTGGAATACCTGAAGAGACAACGAATCAGCCCAAAATTGACCTTGGTGGACTTTGGGAGCAATGATATATATATATATATATTTCCATTTTCTCTTTTACTGTGTGGCTGACAGGGTCTTGGTGCTATGGCCTGGTGTCAGGCCTGTGCCTCTAAGGTGGGAGAGCTGAGATCAGGACATTGGTCCACCAGAGACCTCCTGGCTCCATGTAATATCAAATGGCAGAAGCCCTCCTGGAGATCTCCATCTCAACTATAAGACCCACCTCCACTCAACAACCAGCAACCTACAGTGCTGGATACCCTAGGCCAGACAACTAGCAAAACAGGAACAAAACCTCACCCACTAGCAGAGAGACTGCCTAAAATCATAACAAGGCCACAGACATCCAAAACACACCACCGGACATGGTCCTGGCCACCAGAACGACAAGACCCAGCCTCAACCACCAGAACACAGGCACTAGTCTCCTCCAACAGGAAGCCCACACAACCCATTGAACCAACTTTACCCACTGGGGGCAGACACCAAAAACAACGGGAACTACAAACCAGCAGCCTGCAAAAAGGAGACCCCAAACACAGTAAGTTAAGCAAAGTAAGAAGACAAAGAAACACACAGCAGATGAAGGTGCAAGGTAAAAACCCACCAGACCTAACAAATGAAGAGAAAATTGGCAGTCTACCTGAAAAAGAATTGAGAGTAATGATAGTAAACATGATCCAAAATCTTGGAAATACAATGGAGAAAATACAAGAAACGTTTAACAAGGAGCTAGAAGAACTAAATAGCAAACAAACAATGATGAACAACACATTAAATGAAATTTAAAAATCTCTAGAAGGGATCAATAGCAGATTAACTGAGGCAGAAGAACAGATAAGTGACCTAGAAGATAAAATACTGCAAATAACTACTGCAGAGCAGAATAACGAAAAAAGAATAAAAAGAATTGAAGACAGTCTCAGAGACCTCTGGGACAACATTAAATGCACCAGGATTCAAATTACAGGGGTCTCAGAAGAAGAAGAGGAAAATAAAAGGACTGAGAAAATATTTGAAGAGATTATAGTTGAAAACTTCCCTAATGTGGGAAAGGAAATAGTTAATCAAGTCCAGGAAGTGCAGAGAGTCCCATACAAGATAAATCCAAGGAGAAACACTCCAAGACACATATTAATCAAACTATCAAAAATTAAACACAAAGAAAAAATATTAAAAGCAGCAAGGGAATAACAACAAATAGCAGACAAGGGAATCCCCATAAGGTTAACAGCAGATTTCTCAGCAGAAACTCTGCAAGCCAGAAGGGAGTGGCAGGACATATTTAAAGTGATGAAAGGGAAAAGTCTACACTGAAGATTACTCTACCTAGCAAGGATCTCATTCAGATTCGAAGGAGAAATTAAAACCTTTACAGACAAGCAAAAGCTAAGAGAATTCAGCACCACAAAACCAGCTTTACAACAAATGCTAAAGGAAATTCTCTAGGCAGGAAACACAAGGAAAAGAACTACAATAACAAACCCAAAACAATTAAGGAAATGGTAATAAGAACATACATATCGATAATTACCTTAAATGTAAATGGATTAAATGCTCCAACCAAAAGACATAGACTGGCTGAATGGATACAAAAACAAGACCCATATATAGGCTGTCTACTGTCTGAAGAGACCCACTTCAGACCAAGGGACACATACAGACTGAAAGAGAAGGGATAGAAAAAGATATTCCATGCAAATGGAAATCAAAAGAAATCTGGAGTAGCAATACTCATATCAGACAAAATAGACTTTAAAATAAAGGCTATTACAAGAGACAAAGAAGGACACTACATAATGATCAAGGGGTCAAAAGAGAAGATATAACAATTGTAAAAATTTATGCACCCAACATAGGAGCACCTCAATATATAAGGCAAATGCTAAAGGTCATAAAAGGGGAAATCGACAGTAACACAATCATAGTAGGGGACTTCAACACCCCACTTTCACCAATGGACAGATCATCCATAATGAAAATAAATAAGGAAACACAAGCTTTAAATGATACATTAAACAACATGGACTTAATTGATATTTATAGGACATTCCATTCAAAAACAACAGAATACACTTTCTTCTCAAGTGTTTATGGAATATTCTCCAAGATAGATCATATCTTGGGTCACAAATCAACCCTTGGTAAATTTAAGAGAATTGAAATTGTATCAAGTATTTTTTCCAACCACAATGCTATGAGGTAAGATATCAATTATAGAAAACAATCTGTAAAAAATACAAACACATGGAGGCTAAAAAATACACCACTTAATAACAAAGAGATGACTGAAAAATCAAAGAGGAAATCAAAAAATACCTAGAAACAAATGATAATGAACACACGACAACTCAAAACCTATGGGATGCAGCAAAAGCAGTTCTAAGAGAGAAGTTTATGGCAATACAATCCCACCTCAAGAAACAAGAAACATCTCAAATAAACAACATAACCTTACACCTAAAGCAATTACAGAAAGAAGAACAAAAATACCCAAAATTAGCAGAAGGAAAGAAATCATAAAGATTAGAACAGAAATAAATGAAAAAGAAATGAAGGAAACAATAACAAAGATCAATAAAACTAAAAGCTGGTTCATTGAGAAGATAAACAAAATTGATAAACCATTAGCCAGGCTCATCAAGAAAAAAAGGCAGAAGACTCAAATCAACAAAATTAGAAATGAAAAAGGAGAAGTAACAACTGACACTGAAGAAATACAAGGGATCATGAGAGATTACTACAAGCAACTATATGCCATTAAAATGGACAACCTGGAAGAAATGGACAAATTCTTAGAAAAGCACAACCTTCCGAGACTGAACCAAGAAGAAATAGAAAATAAAAACAGACCAATCACAAGAACTGAAACTGAGACTGTGATTAAAAATATTCCAACAAGGTCTTCCCTGGTGGCGCAGCGGTTTAGAGTCCGCCTGCCAATGCAGGGGACACGGGTTCATGCCCCAGTCCGGGAAGATCCCACATACCATGGAGCAGCTGGGCCCATGAGCCATGGCCGCTGAGCCTGTGCGTCCGGAGCCTGTGCTCCGCAATGGGAGAGGCCATAACAGTGAGAGGCCCGCGTACCGCAAAAATAAAAAAAAAAAAATTCCAACAAAAAAAAGCCCAGGTCCAGATAGCTTCACAGGCGAGTTCTATCAAACATTTAGAGAAGAGCTAACACCTATCCTTCTCAAACTCTTCAAAAATATAGCAAATGGAGGAACACTCCCAAATTCATTCTACGAGTCCACCATCACCCTGAAACCAACATCAGACAAAGATGTCACAAAGAAAGAAAACTACAGGCCAATATCACTGATGAACATAGATGCAAAAATCCTCAACAAAATACTAACAAAGGGAATCCAACAGCTCATTAAAAGTATCATACACCATGATCAAGTGGGGTTCATCCCAGGAATGCAAGGATTCTTCAAAATATGCAAAGCAATCAATGTGATACACCATATTACCAAATTGAAGGAGAAAAGCCATATTATCCTCTCAACAGAAACAGAAAAAGCTTTTGACAAATTCAGCACCCTTTCTTGATAAAAACCCTCCAGAAAGTAGGAATAGAGGGAACTTACCTCAACATAATAAAGGCCATATATGACAAACCCACAGCCAACGTCGTTCTCAATGGTGAAAAACTGAAACCATTTCCTCTAAGATCAGGAACAAGACAAGGTTTCCCACTCTCACCACTATTATTCAACATAGTTTGGGAAGTTTTAGCTACAGCAATCAGAGGAGAAAAAGAAATAAAAATAATCCAAGTTGGAAAAGAAGTAAAGCTGTCACTGTTTGCAGATGACATGATGCTATACATGGAGAATCCTAAAGATGCTACCAGAAAACTACTAGAGCTAATCAATGAATTTGGTAAAGTAGCAGGATACAAAATTAATGCACAGAAATCTCTGGCATTCCTATACACTAATGATAAAAATCTGAAAGAGAAATTAAGGAAACACTCCCATTTATCATTGCAACAGAAAGAATAAAATACCTAGGAATAAACCTACCTAAGGAGAAAAAGGACCTGTATGCACAAAACTGTAAGACACTGATGAATGAAATTAAAGATGATATAAACAGATGGAGAGATATACCATGTTCTTGGATTAGAAGAATCAACATTGTGAAAATGACTCTACTACTCAAAGCAATCTACAGATTCAATGCAATCCCTATCAAACTACCAATGGCATTTTTCACAGAACTAGAACAAAAAATTTCACAATATGTATGGAAACACAAAAAAACCCGAAACGCCAAAGCAATCCCGAAAAAGAAAAATGGAGCTGGAGGAATCAGACTCCCTGACTTCAGACTATACTACAAAGCTACAGTAATCAAGACAGTTTGGTACTGGCACAAAAACCGAATTATAGATCAATGGAACAGAGTAGAAAGCCCAAAGATAAACCCACGCACATATGGTCATCTTATCTTTGATAAAGGAGGCAAGAGCATACAATGTAGGAAAGACTGCCTCTTTAATAAGTGGTGCTGGGAAAACTGGAGAGCTACATGTAAAAGAATGAAATTAGAAAACTCCCTAACACCATACAGAAAAATAAACTCAAAATGGATTAAAGACCTAAATGTAAGGCCAGACACTATCAAACTCTTAGAGGAAAACATAGGCAGAACACTCTATGACATAAATCACAGCAAGATCTTTTGTGACCCACCTCCTAGAGAAATGGAAATAAAACCAAAAATAAGCAAATGGGACCTAATGAAACTTAAAAGCTTTTGCACAGCAAAGAAAACCATAAACAAGATGAAAGGACAACCCTCAGAATGGGAGAAAATATTTGCAAATGAAGCAACTGACAAAGGGTTAATCTCCAAAATTTACAAGCAGCTCATGCAGCCCAATATCAAAAAAACAAACAACGCAATCCAAAAATGGGCAGAAGACCTAAACAGATATTTCTCCAAAGAAGCTATACAGATTGGCAACAAACACATGAAAGATGCTCATAATCATTAGAGAAATGCAAATCAAAACTACAATGAGGTATCACCTCACACCAGTCAGAATGGCCATCATCAAAATATCTTCAAACGATAAATGCTGGAGAGGGTATGGAGAAAAGGGAACCCTCTTGCACTGTTGGTGAGAATGTAAATTGATACAGCCACTATGGAGAACAGTATGGATGTTCCTTAAAAATCTAAAAATAGAACTACCATACGAACCATCAATCCCACTCCTGGGCATTTACCCTGATAAAACCATAATTCAAAAAGCGTCATGTAACAAAATGTTCATTGCAGCTCTATTTACAATAGCCAGGACATGGAAGCAACCTAAGTGTCCATTGACAGATGAATGGATAAAGAAGATGTGGCACATGTATACAATGGAAAGTTACTCGCCATAAAAAGAAGCGAAATTGAGTTATTTTTAGTGAGGTGGATAGACCTAGAGTCTGTCATACAGAGTGAAGTAAGTCAGAAAGAGAAAAACAAATACCATATGCTAACATATATATATATATATATATATATATATATATATATATATACAATCTAAGAAAAAAAAGAAAAAAAAAGTTCTGAAGAATCTATGGGCAGGATAGGAATAAAGACACAGACGTAGAGAACAGACTTGAGGACACGGGGAGGGGGAAGGGTAAGCTGGGTGAAGTTGGAGAGTGGCATGGACTTATATATGCTACCAAATGTAAAATAGATAGCTAGTGGGAAGCAGCCACATAGCACAGGGAGATCAGCTCATGCTTTGTGACCACCTAGAGGGGTGGGATAAGGAGGGTGGGAGGGAGACGCAAGAGAGAAGAGATATGGGAACATATGTATATGTATAACTGATTCACTTGGTTATAAATCATAAACTAACACCATTTTAAAACAATTATACTCCAATAAAGATGTAAAAAAATTAAAAATAAAAACAAGTTTTTAAAAACAAAATAAAGAAATTGTGCGATTTAAACATAAATATCATGACAAGGACCTGAAAAATATTTGACTTGATGACCAATATTCTTTAAGAGGGTTAAAATGGATTCCAGGATTTAAATATAAATCTGTAAGTCTTATTATGAAACGGGCAAAGAAGTGACAGAAGTTATATGATGGCCATCAAATTTTATCCCTAAGCTAAATGCCAACTGGGAAGCATGTTTCCCCTTACTTGCTTCTGCCAAAATTTCACATATTTGGCAGAACAGACAAGGTGCATTATGGGAGCTTTCCACTCTTCTCTGAAGTAGCCGATAAAAGCAGCTGTTGAAAGGAGGTATGTGGACAGGAACTGGATCATCTGAGAATGCAACTCATATGTTTCTGTGACTCACCCTCCTGCTGTGCGCCCTCTTCCCTTGCCAACTTAGGTGGAGACTTCGAACATCCAGCAAGGATTCTCTATCTCTTCCATGACTTTCTTTATGCCAAATCTATTGGGCTTCTAATCATCCAGAATGACAATGCCAACTGATGGGGCTCAGCCGTAGGCTCAAGAGTAGAAGGATTCTCCTACTCCCTGCTGTTTTTTGTCTTATTTACCACCTCCCTCTTCATAAATATTATGCTGAACATTAATGAAATCTTTTAGCTAATTTGTGAGTCCAGACAGCTCAAGATATTTTCTAAATTATTCATTTTGATAAGCTTTAGCAAAATAACTCTAAAAACATTAAATTCATCAGAGGGAATTAGGGCGAAGGAGAGGAAGGGAGAGAAATGTTGAAAGAATTAATTTCCTGACAGAACTCCAAAGATAAAATTTTATTTTATTATAATCCTGATTACTCTATTATCAGTGGTTCTTCACCATTTTGTGACCACAAATTCCTATAAATATGTGATTAAAGCTATGAATCTTCTCCTTACCTCCTCCCAAAATGTAAATAATTATATGTAGCTTAAATTTTACACTGAGTTTTACAGTATGTAGGGACTCATTCCTTTCCTTCCTTCCTCATAACAAAGTCAGTCCTGGACCCCAGGATAAGATCCTGACTCTAAACTATAAAAACTGAGCTACAGTGGACTCCATGTCTCTCTTGATCTCACTTCTAACTTAACATTTATTTTTGCTTTTCTACCTCATTCTTTACAGCAGATCCCTAGAGATGGAATGACAGTATATTTTCACTATAGCTCATGAATTATTTTTTGTTGTTTTTCTATTTTCCAAATATTATTTTGAGTTGGTATGAGGTCCCACTGTCAAACAGATATAAAAAGATAAAAAAAGAAAGATAATCCAAACCTTAGTGAATTGGTTCATTTATTAGTGGGTAGACAACGAGTTACAAATGAGTGTAAAAAGGCTTAGAAGAAAAGTTGCTTGGGGAAGATATCATCAGATAATACTGGGCCCAAATCACTCTGAAAGTCATCAACACACTTTGTATCTAAGACCATGAAAGCATAAAGAAATACTTATTTCAGCATTATCTTCATGATTATCTATAAATACCAAATACTTATTTACCCACTGTTCTCTTTGAGACACTGTACTAGGATTCCCTTATTACTCTTCTTAGATTTGGCTATTTTAAATCTCACTAGATAGACAAAGAGAGAGATAGACAAATAAGCATATATATAAATGAATAGATAATTGCATTTATTCTAGGACTTCTCTATTTGACAAAATACAGCAGTCCTAGAATAATAGTGGGTTATTTAACCTACTGCAAGAAGATAGTGGATTTTATATTCCTAGGCTTATATGGACACATTTATAAAGCTAAGGGGAAAATGCATAAAATAAAAAGATCTTAATAGAAATGTAACATGTTTGAAAGAAGCTAGGAGAAAGGGCCTCAAGCACTCCTGCTTACAGATCTCACTTTCAATAGAGAAGCAACTCCTAGGAGTAACTCAGAGTCTTAAAGAAATGTGCATACCCTCATCTTGTATCCTTAGTATCTTTATCCTAAAAGTAAATGGATGGACAAATGGTAATGTTTGCAGGCATTAGAATGCTCAGAGGACAAGTGCACTTACTAAAGGTTTCTCAGAATGGCATCTGGACTAATCCCTTTACTATGAGAAGGTAGAAACAGCAATTATGTCAGAAAGGAATAGAGTTTAAGTGGCCTTATTTTTTTTTCCCTCAAAGACTAGAGAATATAACTTCCTCGAATCATCAACAAGTATTTTAACACCCTTTAGAAACAGATACATGCCAAGCTATTTGGATATGTTATTTTCCATCATGTTATTAAACCACCTAAACTACCAGCAAAAACAAACAAGCATACCATGCAGGAATAATGCTTTGTTACTCAGAAAAATAATAGACACTTATCTCACTCATACACCAAAATAAATCTGAGATGCGTTAGACTTTTCAGTGAAATAATTAATGTACTATAAAAATAAGTAAATATTTAAATATACGGTTGGAGAAGAACATTTCCTTAAAAAAATGCACACTGAATGCACAGATCAAGAAATAACAGAATAATTGATTGAACTATGAAAAATGTAAATATGTAGGTCAAGCAACAATAATAAAAAAAATTTAATGAAAAAGAAAGTGATAACTGGGGAAAAGTTTTCAATATAAATGACATCCACAGATACAAGGGCTCTGCTATAGAAAAAGCTTTCAGAAAATAGTAAGAAGATATGAACAGGCAACTCTGTAAAAAAGAAAGACAGATGATTGATAAATATATGAAAAAATGCTTAATCTTAATAATCAAAGAAGTATAACTTTAAACAATGTTCTCTGAGTCTTTGCATATAATATTGGTAAATAATTTTAAAATAATACACAGTGTTGTCAGTGAAGTAAAGAAATAAAAACTCATACATTGCTGGAAAGAGCATAAAATATCAATAGTACAGTCTGCTCATGAATAAGGCAAAAGTTGTGTTCCAGAAGAAATTTTATTATCAAAAATTAAGTAAGTAAACTGTAAGTTCAATGTAGGAAAGGAAATTTAAATTGAAGAATTATAGACTTGCTATAATGTGATTACCTTATCTATTACCCTGTTTCAAAGGCTATATAAATTCTATTTATTTACATTTATGATCCCTAAATTTATATTTTCATCTGAGATCAAGATTTAAATTATCTCATCCAATTGACTGTTTGATGTCTCCACTTCGATGTCACAAGTACATCTCAACCTATTCAAAACACAACTCTTGGAACCCACCCAGACCTGGTGCCTACCAGCCCCAATGGGAACAGAGGTGACAGGGCAGGATGGTTTGCTCACAGCCCAGGGAGCAATTGCAGGGTGGAAAGAGGTAAAATATGACCCTGACTAACTGATGCCACCATTGAGCTTGAAGTGATTCCTTTGGTTCTAACTTTTCAAATATAACCTTCCCTTTATTGCTATAACCCTCTTTGTCTATTCTAAAAAACTAATAAACAGAAACCTCAATAAAAGAGTCAGGAGACCAGAAGGGAGAACTCTCATGCCCTGTGACAATAGCAGAGCCCAACAAGAAGAAGCCCCAAAGACTTACCTTCCCTGGCAAGGACTCTGTCAATGAGAAGCCAGGGATTTTGTTTACTGTAGCCTCCCAACTTCCTTTTGCCCCAGTATAAAAGCCTCCTCCTTCATTTGCCATGCAGCGACTTGAAGGTAGCTCACCACAGCTGAAGACCCCGAATTGCAATCCTCTGCTGATCTTGAGTAAATCTGTTTTTCACCCCTGGGGAAATAACTGGCAGACTATTTGGTTTAGGTCAACATTTTGATGGCCCATTCAGGGACCAGAAAAGACCCATATAGGCTCTGGGGCTGGTGAACACACAGATGGGATACCCACGATTGAGCCCATTGAGCTCACTGCTTTTCTCACTGACCCTGGAGCTTGAAAGCTTGCTTCTCTCCTGGATCCAAGCTTATGCCATTCTTGTATTTGAAGCTCTCCAGGCTTTATCCAGGATCTGTTTTAAGGTTTCATCTTTCCAGTTAAGGCCTTGTTCTATGCGTGACTACTCATTCGGCACTTTGGTCTGATTTTGAGATAAGACTGTTTCAACGGAAACTGTACTACTTAAGCCTTCAGCCCACTCCTTTGAAATAGGGGCTATTCTATGGGAACTGGCTGAAAATGCTTTGGCCTGGCTCCTACGGGATCAAGCTGTTCCCTTAGAACCGGCTGGTATTAGGTCTGCAGATTGTTTGAATTGCAAGCTGTTTCAATTGTTTGAGCTATATGCTGTCTGTGCTGTTGAAGGTTTTGAAAATACTTATTTTCCTTGAACAACAACAAAAAAAAAACTCTGAGATATGGAATCCCAGTTATCTAAATATTTCAACGGCACACCCCCTACAGAAATTCCAGCTGACTTTTATGTTTGAAAAGTGATGTCCTTCCTCATGTGCATTTCTAGATAAATGGAACTACCTGACCAAAAGTAATTTAGAATACCTGTGGTCATTATGGGGAATTTTTGAAATCCCCAACTTAAATTTCTTAAAACTGAATTGCACTAAAATAGTGTTAAAATTGAACAGAATGCTTATTTTGATTGGTATTTGGAGGCGTCCAAACATTATCAGAAGCCTAAATTTGCCTCTCTGCAAAATAAGATTTTAAGAATAACTGAGGCAGGCACTGTCCTCCAGCACCAGTGGTGAGCACTGAGCCAGAGCAGGAGGTGGCGCTGCTGCAGCACCACAGGGAGGGCTGCGCTGCTCACCTTCTGCAGCTGTGTCTGCGCCAGCTCCTTCACCATCACTGGGGCACCATGCAGCTCTAGTCTGGGATGGAAGCTGTGGCTGTTGCGTGTGGCCAGATCTGGATCCCGCCTCAGCACCCAGAGGACATGCGGGAGAGAGGATGAGCCAGAGGGACACGCTGGTGCATCAGTTTGCCAGAGGATTTTTTCCCATTATAGCTTATTACAAGATTTTGAATATAACTCCGAGGCACCTCACAAGTTCGGCTGTCTTGGAAGGTCATCTGCCCACCGTTCCCTCAGTGAGAGCTGTTCCAAGGCTGCTGCCTTGAGAGAATAAAATGTTGAGACCGACTGAATACGTGACTGAACCCAGGCAATTGTATAGTGCAGGCACCAGTCCCTCCCACCAGAAAGCCTACACAATCTCCTGGACCAAACTCACCCACCAGGAGGCAGACAACAGAAGCAAGAGGAACTACGACTCTGCAGCCTGTAGAAAAGAGACCACAAACACAGTAACTTAGACAAAATGAGAGGAGAGAGAAATAGGTTGCAGATGAAGGAGCAAGGTAAAAACCCACAGGGATCAAGTAAATGAAGAGGAAATAGGCAATCTACCTGAAAAACAATTCAGAGTAATGATAGTAAAGATGATCCAAGATCTCAGAAATAGAATGGAGGCATGGATCAAAAAGATACAAGAAATGTTTAACAATTACCTAGAAGAACTAAAGAACAAACAATCAGTAATGAACAACACAATAACTGAAATGAAAAATACACTAGAAGGAATCAACAGCAGAATAACTGAGGCAGAACAGATAAGTGAGCTGGAAGATATAATGGTGGAAATAACTGCTGCAGAGCAGAATAAAGAAAAAAGAATGAAAAGAAATGAGGACAGTCTCAGAGACCTCTGGGACAACAATTAAATGCACCAACATTTGAATTATACACAACCCAGAAGAAGAGAAGGAGAAAGCATTTCAGAAAATATTTGAAAAGTTAATAGTTGAAAGCTTCCCTAACATGGGAAAGGAAATAGTCAAGCAAGTCCAGGAAGCATAGAGAGTCATATATAGGATAAACTGAAGGAGAAACATGCCAAGACACATATTAATCAAACTAACAAAAATTAAAGACAAAATATTAAAAGCAGCAAAGGAAAAACAACAAATAACATATAGGGGAATCCCCATAAGGTTAACAGTTGATCTTTCTGCAGAAACTCTGCAAGCCAGAAGGGAGTGGCAGGACATATTTAAAGTGATGAAAGGGAAAAACCTACAATGAAGATTACTCTACCTAGCAAGGATCTCATTCAGAGTCAAAGGAGAAATTAAAACCTTTACAGACAGGCAAAAATTAAGAGAATTCAGCACCACCAAACCAGCTTTACAACAAATGTTAAAGGAACTACTCTAGGCGGGAAACACAAGAGAAGAAAAAGACCTACAAAAACAAACCCCAAACAATTAACAAAATGGTAATAGGGACATACATATTGACAATTACCTTAAATGTAAATGGATTAAATGCTCCAACCAAAAGACACAGACTGGCTGAATGGACACAAAAACAAGACCTGTATATATGCTGTCTACAAGAGACCTGCTTCATACAGAGGAACACATACAGACTGAAAGCGAGGGTATGCAAAAAGATAATCCATTCAAATGGATATCAAAAGAAAGCTGGAGTAACAATATTCATATCAGACAAAATAGACTTTAAAATAGAGACTATTACAAGAGACAAGGAAGGACACTACATAATGATCAAGGGATCAATCCAAGAAGAAGACATAACAATTGTAAATATTTATGCACCCAACATAGGAGCTCCTCAATACATAAGGTAAATGCTGACAGCCATAAATGGGGAAAGCGAGAGTAACACAATAATACTGGGGGACTTTAACACTCCACTTATACCAATGGATAGATCATCCAGACAGATAATTAATAAAGAAACACAAGACTTAAATGACACATTAGACCAGATAGACTTAACTGACATTTATAGGACATTCCATCTGAAAGCAGCAGAATAAACTTTCTTCTCAAGTGCACATGGAACATCTCTAGGATAGATCACATCTTGGCTCACAAATTGAGCCTCGGTAAATTTAAGAAAATTGAGATTGTATCAAGCATCTTTTCTGACCACAACACTATGAGATTAGAAATCAATTACAGGGAAAAAACTAAAAATCACAAACACATGGAGGCTAAACAATATGCTACTAAATAACCAAAAGACTACTAAAGAAATCAAGATAGAAATAAAAAAATACCTAGAAACAAATGACAACAAAAACACGATGACCCAAAACCTATGGTATGCAGCAAAAGTGGTTCTAAGAGGGAAGTTTATAGCAATAAAATCCCACCTCAAGAAACAAGGAAAATCTCAAATAAACAACATAAACATACACCTAAAGTTACTAGAGAAAAAAGAAAAGGCAAAACCTAAAGTTTGTAGAAAGAAAGAAATCATAAATATCAGATCAGAAATAAATGAAAAAGAAATGAAGGAAATAATAGCAAAGATCAATAAAACTAAAAGCTGGCTCTTTGACAAGATAAACAAAACTGACCAACTTTTAGCCAGACTCATCAAGAAAAGAAGGGAGAGGACTCAAATAAATAAAATTAGAAATGAAAAAGGATGTTACAACTGACACTGCAGAAATACAAAGGATCATAAGAGACTGCTACAAGCAACTGTATGCCAATAAAATGGACAACCTGGAAGAAATGGACAAATTCTTAGAAAAGTACAACCTTCTAAGACTGAACCAGGAAGAAATCGAAAATATGAACAGACCAATCACAAGTAATGGAATTGAAACTGTGATTAAAAATCTTCCAACAAACAAAAGTCCAGGACCAGATGGCTTCACGGGTGAATTCTATCAAACATTTAGAGAAAAGCTAACAAATATCCTTCTCAAACTCTTCCAAAAACTTGCGGAGGCTGAAACACTCCCAAGCTCATTCTACAAGGTCATCATCACCCTGATACCAAAACCAGATAAAGATACTACAAAAAAAAAGAAGAAGAATTTTACAGACCAATATCACTGCTGAACATAGATGCAAAAATCCTCAACAAAATACTAGCAAACCAAATCCAACAACACATTAAAAGGATCATACACCATGATGAAGTGGGATTTATCCCAGGGATGCAAGTATTCTTCAATATACACAAATCAATCAATGTAATACACCATATTAACAAATTGAAGAATAAAAACCATATGATCATCTTAATAGATGCATTAAAAGCTTTTGAAAAAATTCAACACCATTTATGATAAAAATTCTCCAGAAAGTGGGCAAACAGGGAACCTATCTCAATAAAATAAAGGCCATATATGACAAACCCACAGCAAACATCATTCTCAGTGCTGAAAAATGAAAGCATTTCCTCTAAGATGAGGATAAAGACAAGGGTGTCCACTCTCGCCACTATTATTCAACATAGTTTTGGAAGCCCTAGCCATGGCAATCAGAGAAGAAAAAGAAATAAAAGGAATCCAAATTGGAAAAGAAAAAGTAAAACAGTCACTGTTTGCAGATGACATGATACTATACATAAAAAATCCTAAAGATGCCACCAGAAAAGTAATAGAGCTAATCAGTGAATTTAGTAAAGTTGCAGGACACAAAATTAATACACAGAAATCTCCTGCATTCCTGTACACTAAAAATGAAACATCAGAAAGAGAGATTAAGAAAACAATCCCATTTACCATCGCATCAAAGAGAATAAAATACATAGGAATAAACCTACAAAAGGAGGCAAAAGACCTGTATGCAGAAAAGTATAAGATACTGATGAAAGAAATCAAAGATGACACATACAGGTGGAGAGATATACCATGTTCTTGGATTGGAAGAATCAATATTGTCAAAATGATTATACTACCCAAAGCAATCTACAGATTCAATGCAATCCCTACCAAATTACCAATTGCATTTTTCACAGAATTAGGAAAAAAAAATTTACAATTTCTGTGGAAACACAAAAGACCCCGAATAGCCAAAGCAAACTTGAGAAAGAACAATGGAGCTGGAGGAATCAGGCTCCCTGACTTCAGACTATACTGCAAAGCTACAGTAATCAAAACAGTATGTTGCTGGCACAAAAACAGAAAATAGAAAGCCCAGAGATAAACCCTCACACCTATGGTCACCTAATCTATGACAAAGGAGGCAAGAATATACGATGGAGAAAAAACAGTCTCTTCAATAACTGGTGCTGGGAAAACTGGACAGCTCTAACTCTCTAACACCATACACAGAGATAAACTCAAAATGGGTTAGAGACCTAAATGTAAGACCAGACACTATAAAACTCTTAGAGGAAAACATAGACAGAACACTCTTTGACATAAATTGCAGCAAGATCTTTTTTGACCCACCTCCTAGAGTAATGAAAATAAAAACAAAACTAAACAAATGGGATCTAATTAAACTTAAAAGCTTTTGCACAGCAAAGGAAACCATAAACAAGACAAAAGGACAACACTCAGAATGGGAGAAAATATTTGCACACAGCAACTGACAAGTGATTAATCTCCAAAATATACAAACAACTCATGCAGCTATATATCAAAAAAACAGAAACCCAATCAAAAAATGGGAGAAGACCTAAATAGACTTTTCTCCAAAGAAGACATACAGATGGCCAACAAACACATGAAAAGATGCTCAACATCACTAATTATTAGAGAAATGCAAATCAAAACTACAATGAGGTATCACCTCACACTGTTTAGAATGACCATCATCAAAAAATCTACAAACAATAAATGCATGGACATATATACACTACCAAATGTAAAATAGGTAGCTAGTGGGAAGCAGCCACATAGCACAGGGAGATCAGCTCGGTGCTTTGTGACCACCTAGAGGGGTGGGATAGGGAGGGTGGGAGGGAGACTCAAGAGGGAGGGGATATGGGGATATATGTATACGTATAGCTGATTTACTTTGTTATAAAGCAGAAACTAACACACCATTGTAAAGCAATTATACTCCAATAACGATGTTTAAAATAAATAAATAAAATTAATTTTTTAAAAAAAACAATAAATGCTGGAGAGGGTGTGGAGAAAAAGGAACCCTCTTACACTGTTGGTGGGAATGTAAATTGATACAGCCACAGAACTGTATGGAGGTTCCTTAAAAAACTCAAAGTAGACTGCCATATGACCCAGTAATCTTACTGCTGGGCAAATACCCAGAGAAAACCATAATTCAAAAAGATAAATGCACCCCAATATTCACTGCAACACTATTTATAATAGGCAAGACATGGAAGAAACCTAAACGTCCATCAACAGAAGAATGGATAAAGAAGATGTGGTACAGTACATATATACAACGGAATATTACTCAGCCATAAAAAGGAACAAAATTGGGTCATGTGTAGAGATGTGGATGAACCTAGAGACTGTCATACAGAGTGAAGTATGTCAGAAAAAGAAAAACAAATATCGTATATTAACGCATATATGTGGAATCCAAAAATTTGGAATAGATAATCTTATTTTCAAAGCAGGAATGAGAAACAGATGTAGAGAACAAAAGTATGGACACCAAAGGGAAAAGGGAAAGTGGTGGGATAAACTGGGAGATTGGGATTGACATGTATATACTATTACATATAAAACAGATAACTAATAATAACCTGCTGTATAGCACAGGGAACTCTACTCGGCGCTCTGTGGTGACATAAATGGGAAGGAAATCCAAAAAAGAAAGTATATATGTACACGTATGGCTGATTCACCTTGCTGTACAGCAGAAACTGACACAGTAGTGTAAAGCAACTATACTCCAATAAAAAAATAAGAGAATAACTGAGGCAAACAAAGTATTAAAGAAAGATAGATAAAATGGTTTTCAAAACCTCATGACTTCTTCCTTGGCTTCTTTGTCTCAGACTCTGCTGCTGGCATTATCTTTCTGTCTCTGGTCTTGGTGCTCATGCCCCAGCCCCACCACTAGCACCATCTTCCTCCTTCCCTTGTGTGCTGCTTACACCTCCTCTATACACTCATTTCTCCCATACTACTTCTCTCATCGAACTTACCCTTTTCTCTGGAATTCTCCCCACTCTCTTTTTCTCTAATCTTATCAGAGCCTGTCCCTTTAAAATTAAGCTTTCTGAGGATCCGGAGGCTAAACGCTTAATTTTTTATATTCCTCAGACTGAAGCTGAACAACAAGCCATAGTCAAAGAATTTCCGAAGTAGCCAAAGAACCTCACAGATCTGTGGAGGAATTTAATATAGTCATTCGAACTTATCAACCTGGTTTCTCTGATTTGTATTAGCTAGCTCACATGCTCAGTGGTGAGGGCCAGGCTCAGCATTGGATGAAAACTGCTAACTGGGAAAATCCTGAAAGATCTCTAGAATTAAAATTTGGAGACCAGCCAGCTAACTTATTATATGATCAGGTTTGGGCAATTGCTAGGTGACTTCATCAGACAAATCCTAGGGCTTTTCAAAAGCCTGTTGATTGGAACAAAATTCAGGCCTGCACACAAAAATCTGATGAATATGTTCATGGCTATTACAATTGACTTTGGATTATTTTTAAAGAAAATTCTGGTCTTCCTTCAGATGTTGATTCCCCCTGAGTAGCTTATGTTTATTATGTTATTATTTATCTATGTTTATTAATGGCCTGAACCAGGACCCTTCCCTTCAAGTAAAATGGGCCAGAATGGAATGAGAAACTATGTACACTGCAGATTTAGTTAATCTGGCAAATCAGCTCTCTCATACATCTAGATAAGGCACCTAAAAGGAAGACCACCAAAATTCTTAATCTTCAACTTCAGCAAATGAAAGCCCTTAAACAGAACCATTTATGCTGATAGTAGATATACTTTTAGAGTATAGCTCATGACTTTGAAATGTGGAAGCAACATAGCTTCCTTACTTTCAGTGGAAATAAAATTTTAAATAGCCACTATATTCAGGAATTCTTAGACGCAGTACTTTTACCTGCTGCTTTAGCTATTATTAAGATTTGGAGGACTTCCGGGGGGATGGCAGAAGAGTAAGACGCGGAGATCGCCTTCCTCCCCACAGATACACCAGAAATACATCTACACGTGGAACAACTCCTACAGAACACCTACTGAACGCTGGCAGAAGACCTCAGGCCTCCCAAAAGGCAAGAAACCCCCCCTACGTACCTGGGTAGGGCAAAAGAAAAAAGAATAAACAGAGACTAAAGGATAGGGACGGGTCCTGCACCAGCGGGAGGGAGCTGTGAAGGAGGAAAAGTGTCCACACACTAGGAAGCCCCTTCGCGGGAGGAGACTGCGGGTGGCGGAGGGGGGGAGCTTCGGAACCGCGGAGGAGAGCACAGCAACAGGGGTGCGGAGGACAAAGCGGAGAGATTCCAGCACAGAGGATCAGGGCCGACCGGCACTCACCAGCCCGAGAGGCTTGTCTGCTCACCCGCCAGGGCGGGCGGGGCTGGGAGCTGAGGCTCGGGCTTCAGTCGGAGCACCGGGAGAGGACTGGGGTTGGTGGCGTGAACAAGCCTGCAGGGCGTTAGTGCACCGCGGCTAGCCGGGAGGGAGTCCAGGGAAAAGTCTGGACCTGCCGAAGAGGCAAGAGACTTTTTCTTCCCTCTTTATTTCCTGGTGCGCGAGGAGAGGGGATTAAGAATGCTGCTTAAAGGAGCTCCAGAGACGGGCGCGAGTCGTGGCTAAAAGCGCGGACCCCAGAGACAGACATGAGACGCTAAGGCCGCTGCTGCCGCCACCAAGAAGCCTGTGTGCGAACACAGGTCACTATCCACACCCCGCTTCCAGGGAGCCTGTGCAGCCCACCACTGCCAGGGTCCCGGGATCCAGGGACAACTCCCCCGGGAGAACGCACGGCGCGCCTCAGGCTGGCGCAACGTCACTCCAGCCTCTGCCACCGCAGGCTCGCCCTGCACTCTGTGCCCCGCCCTACACCCCCCCGCCCCACCCCCCCACCCCACCCCACCCCACCCCCGGCCTGAGTGAGCCAGAGCCTCCGAATCAGCGGCTCCTTTAACCCAGTCCTGTCTGAGCAAAGAACAGACGCCCTCCAGCGACCTACACGCAGAGGCGGGGCCAAATCCAAAGCTGAGCCTGGGAGCTGTGAGAACAAAGAAGAGAAAGGGAAATCTCTCCCAGCAGCCACAGAAGCAGCGGATTAAAGCTCCACAATCAACTTGATGTACCCTGCATCTGTGGAATACATGAATAGACAACGAATCATCCCAAATTAAGGAGGTGGACTTTGAGAGCAAGATTTATTATTCTTTCCCCTTTTCCTTTTTTTGTGTGTATGTGTATGCTTCTGTGTGAGATTTTGTCTGTATAGCTTTGCTTCCACCATTTGTCCGAGGGTTCTATCCGTTCTGGTTTTTATTCTTAATAATTACTTTTTATTTTAATAACCTTATTTTATTTTACTTTATCTTCGTTCTTTCTTTCCTTCCTTCCCTCCTTTAGACAACGAATCATCCCAAATTGAGGAGGTGGACTTTGAGAGCAAGATTTATGATTTTTTCCTCTTTTCCTCTTTTTCTGAGTGTGTATGTGTATGCTTCTGTGTGAGATTGTGTCTGTATAGCTTTGCTTCCACCATTTGTTCCGGGTTCTATCCATCCATTTTTTTGTTTTTCTTTTCCTCTTAATAATTATTTTTTTATTTTAATAACTTCATTATATTTTATCTTATTTTATTTTATTTTACTTTGTCTTCTTTCCGTTTTTCCTTCCTTCCCTCCTTCCTTCCTTGCTCCCTCCCTCCCTCCCTCTTTTCTTTCTTTCTTTCTACTTCTACTAATTCTTTCTTTCTACTTTTTCTCCCTTTTCTTCTGAGCCTTGTGGATGAAAGGCTCTTGGTGCTGCAGCCAGGAGTTAGTGCTGTGCCTCTGAGGTGGCAGAGCCAACTTCAGGACACTGGTCAACAAGAGGCCTCCCAGCTGCACATAATATCAAATGGCGAAAATCTCCCAGAGATCTCCATCTCAACACCAACACACAGCTTCACTCAACGACCAGCAAGCTACAGTGCTGGACATCCTATGCCAAACAACTAGCAAGAGAGGAACACAACCCCACCCATTAGCAGAGAGGCTGCCCAAAATCATAATAAGTCTACAGACACCCCAAAACACACCACCAGACGTGGACCTGCACACCAGAAAGACAAGATCCAGCCTCATCCACCAGAACACAGGCACTAGTACCCTCCACCAGGAAGCCTACACAACCCACTGAACCAACCGTAGCCACTGGGGACAGACACCAAAAACAACAGGAACTATGAACCATCAGCCTGCAAAAAGGAGACCCCAAACACAGTAAGATAAGCAAAATGAAAAGACAGAAAAACACACAGCAGATGAAGGAGAAAGATAAAAACCCACCAGACCTAACAAATGAAGAGGAAATAGGCAGTCTACCTGAAAAAGAATTCAAATAATGATAGTAAAGATGATCCAATATGTTGGAAATAGAATAGACAAAATGCAAGAAACATTTATAAAGGACGTAGAAGAACTAAAGATGAAACAAACAATGATGAACAACACAATAAATGAAATGAAAAATACTCTAGATGGGATCAATAGCAGAATAACTGAGGCAGAAGAACGGATAAGTGACCTGGAAGATAAAATAGTGGAAATAACTACTGCAGAGCAGAATAAAGAAAAAAGAATGAAAAGAACTGAGGACAGTCTCAGAGACCTCTGGGACAACATTAAACGCACCAACATTCAAATTATAGGGGCTCCAGAAAAAGAAGAGAAAAACAAAGGGACTGAGAAGATATTTGAATAGATTATAGTTGAAAACTTCCCTAATATGGTAAAGAAAATAGTTAATCAAGTCCAGGAAGCACAGAGAGTCCCAGAGAGTATACAGGATAAATCCAAGGAGAAACACTCCAAGACACATATTAATCAAGCTATCAAAAATTAAATACATAGAAAACATATTAAAAGCATCAAGGGAAAAACGACAAATAACACACAAGGGAATCCCCATAAGGTTAACAGCTTATCTTTCAGCAGAAACTCTGCAAGCCAGAAGGGAGTGGCAGGACATATTGAAACTGATGAAGGAGAAAAACCTGCAACCAAGATTACTCTACCCAGCAAGGATCTCATTCAGATTTCATGCAGAAATTAAAATCTTTACAGATAAGCAAAAGCTGAGAGGGTTCAGCATCACCAAACCAGCTCTACAACAACTCCTAAAGGAACTTCTCTAGGCAAGAAACACAAGAGAAGGAAAAGACCTACAATAACGAACCCAAAACAATTAAGAAAATGGGAATGGGAACATACATATCGATAATTACCTTAAACGTAAATAGACTAAATGCTTCCACCAGAAGACACAGATTGGCTGAATGGATACAAAAACAAGACCCATATATTTGCTGCCTACAAGAGATCCACTTCAGACCTAGAGACACATACATACTGAAAGTAAGGGGAGGGTGAAACATATTTCATGCAAATGGAAAGCAAAAGAAAGCTAGAGTAACAATTCTCATATCAGAAAAAGTAGACTTTAAAATAAAGACTATTAGAACAGAAAAAGAAGGACACTACATAATGATCAAGGGATTGATCCAAGAAGAAGATATAACAATTGTAAATATTTATGCATCCAACATAGGAGCACCTCAATACATAAGGAAAATACTAACAGCCATAAAAGGGGAAATCGACAGTAACACATTCATAGTAGGGGACTTTAACACCCCACTTTCACCAATGCACAGATCATCCAAAATGAAAATAAATAAGGAAACACAAGCTTTAAATGATACATTAAACAAGATGGACTTAATTGATATTTATAGGACATTCCGTCCAAAAACAACAGAATACACATTTTTCTCAAGTGCTCATGGAACATTCTCCAGGATAGATCATATCTTGGGTCACAAATCAAGCCTTGGTAAATTTAAGAAAATTCAAACTGTTTCAAGTATCTTTTCTGACCACAATGCTATGAGACTAGATATCAATTACAGGAAAAGATCTGCAAAAAATACAAACACATGGAGGCTAAACAATACACTACTTAGTAACGAAGTGATCACTGAAGAAATCAAAGAGGAAATTTAAAAATACCTAGAAACAACTGACAATGGAGACACGACAACCAAAATCTATGGGATGCAGCAAAAGCTAAGAGGGAAGTTTATAGCAATACAATCCTACCTTAAGAAACAGGAAACATCTCGAATAAACAACCTAACCTTGCACCTAAAGCAATTAGAGAAAGAAGAACAAAAACCCCCAAAGTTAGCAGAAGGAAAGAAATTATAAAAATCAGATCAGAAATAAATGAAAAAGAAATGAAGGAAGTGATAGTAAAGATCAATAAAATTAAAAGTTGATTCTTTGAGAAGATAAACAAAATTGATAAGCCATTAGTGAGACTCATCAAGGAAAAAAAGGGAGAAGACTCAAATCAATAAAATTAGAAATGGAACAGGAGGAGTAACAACTGACACTGCAGAAATACAAAAGATCATGAGAGATTACTACAAGCAACTCTATGCCAATAAAATGGACAACCTGGAAGAAATGGACAAATTCTTAGAAATGCACGACCTGCCAAGACTGAATCAGGAAGAAATAGAAAATATGAACCGACAAATCACAAGCACTGAAATTGAAACTGTGATTAAAAATCTTCCAACAAATAAAAGCACAGGACCAGATGGCTTCACAGGCGAATTTTATCAAACATTTAGAGAAGAGCTAATACCTTTCCTTCTCAAACTCTTCCAAAATATAGCAGAGGGAGGAACACTCCCAAACTCATTCTACGATGCCACCATCACCCTGATACCAAAACCAGACAAGGATGTCACAAAGAAAGAAAACTACAGGCCAATATCACTGATGAACATAGATGCAAAAATCCTCAACAAAATACTAGCAAACAGAATCCAACAGCACATTAAAAGGATCATACACCATGATCAAGTGGGGTTTATTCCAGATTTGCAAGGATTCTTCAATATACGCAAAAAAATCAGTGTGATAAACCGTATTAAAAATTGAAGGAGAAAAACCATATGATCATCTCAGTAGATGCAGAGAAATCATTTGACAAAATTCAACACCCATTTATGATAAAAACCCTGCAGAAAGTAGGCATAGAGGGAGCTTTCCTCAACATAATAAAGGCCATATATGACAAATCCACAGCCAACATCATCCTCAATGGTAAAAAACTGAAAGCATTTCCACTAAGATCAGGAACAAGACAAGGTTGCACACTCTCACCACTATTATTCAACATAGTTTTGGAAGTTTTAGTCACAGCAATCAGAGAAGAAAAGGAAATAAAAGGAATCCAAATCGGAAAAGAAGAAGTAAAGCTGTCACTGTTTGCAGATGACATGATACTATACATAGAGAATCCTAAAGATGCTACCAGAAAACTACTAGAGCTAATCAATGAATTTGGTAAAGTAGCAGGATACAAAATTAATGCACAGATATCTCTGGCATTCCTATATACTAAGGATGAAAAATCTGAAAGTGAAATCAAGAAAACACTCCCATTTACCATTGCAACAAAAAGAATAAAATATCTAGGCGTAAACCTACCTAAGGAGACAAAAGACCTGTATGCAGAAAATTATAAGACACTGATGAAAGAAATTAAAGATGATACAAATAGATGGAGAGATATACCATGTTCTTGGATGGGAAGAATCAACATTGTGAAAATGACTCTACTACCCAAAGCAATCTACAGATTCAATGCAATCCCTATCAAACTACCACTGGCATTTTTCACAGAACTAGAACAAAAAATTTCACAATTTGTATGGAAACACAAAAGACCCCGAATAGCCAAAGCAATCTTGAGAACTAAAGACGGAGCTGGAGGAATCAGGCTCCCTGACTTCAGACTATACTACAAAGCTACAGTAATCAAGACAGTATGGTACTGGCACAAAAACAGAAAGATAGCTCAATGGAACAGGATAGAAAGCCCAGAGATAAACCCATGCACGTATGGTCACCTTATCTTTGATAAAAGAGGCAGGAATATACAGTGAAGAAAGGACAACCTCTTCAAAAGTAGTGCTGGGAAAACTGGACAGGTACATGTAAAAGTATGAGATTAGATCACTCCCTAACAGCATACACAAAAATAAGCTCAAAATGGATTAAAGACCTAAATGTAAGGCCAGAAACTATCAAACTCTTAAAGGAAAACGTAAGCAGAATACTCTATGACATAAATCACAGCAAGATCCTTTTTGACTCACCTCCTAGAGAAATGGAAATAAAACCAAAAATAAACAAATGGGACCTAATGAAACTTCAAATCTTTTGCACAGTAAAGGAAACCATAAACAAGGCAAAAAGACAACCCTCAGAATGGGAGAAAATATTTGCAAATGAAGCAACTGACAAATGGTTAATCTCCAAAATTTATAAGCAGCTCATGCAGCTCAATAACAAAAACACAAACAACCCAATCCAAAAATGGGAAGAAGACCTAAATAGACATTTCTCCAAAGAAGATATACAGACTGCCGACAAACACATGAAAGAATGCTCAACTTCATTAATCATTAGAGAAATGCAAATCAAAACTACAATGAGATATCATCTCACACCAGTCAGAATGGCCATCATCAAAAAATCTAGAAACAATAAATGCTGGAGAGGGTGTGGAGAAAAGGGAACCCTCTTTCACTGTTGGTGGGAATGTTACAGCCACTGTGGAGAACGGTATGGAGCCACTGTTACAGCCACTGTGGAGAACAGTATGGAGGTTCCTTAAAAACCTACAAATAGAACTACCGTATGACCCAGCAATCCCACTACTGGGCATATACCCTGAGAAAACCATAATTCAAAAACAGTCATGTACCGGGCTTCCGTAGTGGTGCAGTGGTTGAGAGTCTGCCTGCTGATGCAGGGGACACGGGTTCATGCCCTGGTCCAGGAAGATCCCACATGCCACAGAGTGGCTGGTCCTGTGAGCCATGGCCGCTGAACCTGCGCATCCGGAGCCTGAGTGTCTGGAGCCTGTGCTCCACAACAGGAGCGGCCACAACAGTGAGGGACCTGCGTACCACAAAAAAAAAAAAAAAAAAGAAGAGTCATGTACAAAAATGTTCATTGCAGCTCTATTTACAATAGCCCAGAGATGGAAACAACCTAAGTATCCATCATCGGATGAGTGGATAAAGAAGCTGTGGCTCATATATACAATGGAATATTACTCAGCCATAAAAAGAAACGAAATTGAGCTATTTGTAATGAGGTGGATAGACCTAGAGTCTGTCATACAGAGTGAAATAAGTCAGACAGAGAAAGACAAATACCATATATATGGAATTTAAGAAAAAAATGTCATGAAGAACCTAGGGGTAAGACAGGAATAAAGGCACAGACCTACTAGAGAATGGACTTGAGGATATGGGGAGGGGGAAGGGTAAGCTGTGATAAAGCGAGAGGCATGGACATATATACACTACCAAACGTAAGGTAGATAGCTAGTGGGAAGCAGCTGCATAGCACAGGGAGATCAGCTCGGTGCTTTGTGACTGACTGGAGGGGTGGGATAGGGAGTGTGGGAGGGAGGGAGATGCAAGAGGGAAGAGATATGGTAACATATGTATATGTATAGCTGATTCACTTTGTTATAAAGCAGAAACTAACACATCATTGTAAAGCAATTATACTCCAATAAAGATGTAAAAAATAAAATTTAACTGCTCAGACAATGGTATCAAGTGTCATTAAAAACCTGGCAAAGCTATAGTTCCATCAATATGTTGGCTCACTTTCTTCTTGCTCTGTTTTTTGTTTTTTGTTTTCTTTACCTCCTGGTACTTTTCTTGTAATACTTTTTCCTTTGGTTTCACCAGGAAACTGAAACACATCAAGCCCCTCCTTTACTCTATTTCAGGTCTTTGTTTTACCCTGAATTACTATTGGTAAAATGGCTTTCAAACATTTTCCTTACCTGAGCCCTGAGGTTAATTAAAGTTCTTCCTCCTCAAGATGGTCTACCCCAGCCAGAGTTGTCAGGCTCCCCATTATATGCTCTCATGGCACCCTATACTCTTGACAGTACTTAATACAGTTATAATTTGTGTAATTATTCATTTGGTGTTGGTTAACCTTGACAGACTGTAAACAATGAGATCAATGACAGTATCTGTTGACTTCCTTTCTATATTTCCAGTAATTAGCACAATGTTTGTTATACAGTAAGTACTCAATAGACTTTTGATAAATGAATGAATAGAATTTCCTAGCCAGTAATCTATAATCCATAAGTGACTCCCAAACCTGAGAAATATTAGTCATCTGAGGACTTTCTTTCTTGTTTGTTTTTTAAGTATAGTTTCTAAGTCACCCTAATGTTCTCATTCTACAGACCCGAGATGATTCAATATCTTCCTCAAAGATACCCCGAGTGATTATGATGACTTGCTGTAGTTATAGTTTGTGGCTCCCCATCATCTTCCAAAGTAAGTACAAGTTCCCTAAAGCTCATATTATGCTCCACCCACCCACATCACCACCTTAACTTGGATGACTTACCTCCCAGTTATTTGCTATTTGCACATTATGATTCAGCCTCGTAAACCCACTTGACATTCCCTAGACATAGTGCTTCCCTGACTCTGCTCATGCTCTTCCCTTTTCCAATGGCTTATTACTCCTTCTACCATTAAAATCCTACCCATACTTTCAGGCTGATTTCCAATGTCACTTGTCAAGAAAGCCTCCTGAGTTGCCACAGCTGGATACAAGTCTTCCCTAGCATAGAATTCGCCAGAGAACATTACAGTGTGCAGGAATTATGAAACAAGACAAGAAGATTTCCCTGAGCTCTTCTTTCTTGTCTTGTTTCATAATTCCTGCACACTCTATTTATCTCTTCTTTTAACCTATAAACATCACAAAAAGAGCAAGTGAAAGAAAAAGGCAGGAAGGCAGTGATTCATCTTACCACTCATCTTTGTGTCTCCTGAGCAACCCAAAAAGTTAGAGCATATCATGAGTATTTAGCATATTTGACTTGAACGAACATGTAGTTATTCTGGCTATAAAAAAAGAATAACACATTGCCTACGAAAATTAAGCAAAAACAACAAATTTAATAGTGGTTTCTGATCCCAAGCAGGAAAAATCTCAAACAGTAAATTATTAACTCAGACATTTGAAAAACTGAATTAGAATTCTATTCTTCTTTCAAACGTTTACAAAGTATTTTAGTATGTAGAAAGCACTACACTAATGTTGTGGGAGATAAATAAATGAATAAAACACTGATCCTATTAATAAGCATCTTACAAACTCTAATTTTATGTCTGTTTCTTCAGCCATTTACTCTGTGTTTACCACTTGGAGAGCGCTATACTAATGCTAATGCTGGGTAAATACAGAAATAAAGAAAAATAGAACGGGTCACAGAGGAGCTTACAATCTGTTGAGGGAGACATCAATGTAAACAACTGTAAATCAAATTAGGCTTAAATATATAATTAATATAATATAATAAATATAATAATATAAATGCAAAAAATGCTATGGGAAGGAAGAAGAAAAATGATTTAACTTTAATTTCCTATTTCTATTCATCTAGCCAGGTTTCTTTACCATTATATGAGATACAAATTTGCCTATCTTTCAAGGCACAATCAACCTGCTTCAACAAGTTGGACACAATAGAAGAGTTTGGAATCTATTTTCAGTCTTGTCTCCTGGAATGAGGAATGTGCTAGGGGAATAGACTTAACTCAGTGAATTGAAGAAAAGCCATCTTGTCATGCAAAGTAAAATATGTAAGAGGTAAGACAACAGACAAAAAGTAGTGGACCTATACTGAAAGTTCAAACACAAGCTAATGTCATGCCCTGGAGAAAACCAGGACCAGTTGGATAATCTAGAATGTGATCACAAAATGAAGAACACCAGACAGAAATCTGAGGTTGAGGAACCAGGCTTCAATTCCTGAGTGAAATTAAAAGTGGATTAAAGCAATTATTGTCCATATTTTAGGAGAATTGGGTTATCATTGCCTGAAATTCACTATACAGAATCTGGGTAGAAGCAGTAATCTTCAAACTGTAGTAACAAGGTCAGTAGCAGGATTGGCAGGTGTGGAGTCCTAAGTTATGGCTAGATTTCTCATATCCCTCTATTTAAAGTCAGGATAAGTTTTAGAGACCAGCAGAATTAAATTTGCATCAAGTGGTCCCGTGGCCCCATCTATGATGAGAAGATATATAATAAGCATGAATAAGAAAGAATTTTTTAAAAGAGATAAACAGCATAATCCTCATTGCCTGGTCAACTTCAAGCTACAAGTGTTATAAATCTGCTCCCAATCAGTTTTGAAAGGTTACATGAAGTCAAATAAAACACAACAAAACAACCCAAAAAAGTCATTTTAAGTTAAACTTGATTTATAAATAAATGACTCAGCACTTTAAAAAACAAAGGAGCATTCTGTAAAGTTAGAGTCTATTCAGAAAACTCAGGAAGGATTCCAACTATTTCCCACTGAACAAAGTAGAGAAAGACTCTTACCAAAGGTAACTGCAGGGCAATATAGTATGTACAGAAAATTTTTGATGAGCAGCTGTATTATAACCCAATTATCTATGACCTGACAGGCCTGTGAGATGAATATCTTGGACTCAAGGAGACAGTAGCCAAGAAACTGTTCATACTGGGATTGAACACAGTTGTGTAACAGCATCAGACCAGTTTCACTGAGAACTTCTTAGTACTGACTCTCCTTGGAATCAATCTTTCCTAAGTAAGAATGTACCCACTTTGCAACTCAAAGTATTAAAACAATATATTCAAATTAATTCACAGTGAAACAAAGTGTACATAGTTAAAATGCTGGAGGCACTAGAAACAGGAGCACATTTCACTTCAACAACCATTTATTAAACCAGTACAATGTGCCAGGCCTACCGGGACATCTGGCATCTGATATCCCAAATCCCTCTCAGCCTCTCTCATCATTTCCACTTCTACCACCACAACTTTGTTAAGGTCATCATTGTTTCTCACTGGGATAATTTTGCCAACCCAAGTGGTACCTCTGCTTCTGTTCCGGTCCTGCTCTAACTGTGCTCCACAACAAGGTTCAATCCAAACTCTCCCCCATATAAAACCCTTTACTGTTCCTCCTTGTTTTGGGATAAACTCTAAGTGGCCCTTAAGACCTCTGTAATGTCTCCCTCCTTGTCTCTCCTGCTTCACCTCCCACTACTTCCTCAGGCCTCCTGTGCTCTAGCCATACAGGCAGGGCTGCAGTTCCCTGAACAGGCTACACAACTAAATACCTCAGTCTCTTTGCATATGCCACCAGCAACATGCCTCATGGTGCTCTATTTCCTTCAAGATTCAACCAAATATTTGCCTCATCTAAAAATTCCTTGGTCCCAGAGGTAGTAGTTACACAGTATCACCCTTAGACCCAAGGTAGAAGGAACCTGGGCTGTGCTCTGCCCTTCAGAGGGCCTCAGACATCATAAGCAAAAATAAATTTATGAAAGATCATATGGACACCTCTGTCTCTCAGGGTCTGGTGCTCAGCACTAGCACAGCAAGATCTATAGCCCTAAATATCTGTTCTCATGACTAACATGATTCATTCTCCAGGAGATCCTCTCCATATCTCTAGCCCTACATCCTTGAAACAAAAAGCAGCAGTGTCTGAATGTCACAAAAGTTTGTGGGCTCTGCCCCTGCTGCAGTGTGGGGAGGATTTGAGCAGCATCCATGGGCCACAGGCAAGAGAAAGGCCACAGTAATCATTCTTTTCAGATAGCATACGTCCTTGCAGAACAAACTGCTGTTTTCAGTAGAGCCAAGTATCCATTTTCTTGTTCATGTGTGGGCTCAAATGTATGGTTCCAGAGCTACTCAATACTTGGCATTTACAACAGCAGCTGGGAAAATTTGGCAATTCATATTGCTGTTAAATTTGTATATAAATAGGTCTAGGTGTAACATGTGTAACTCATCACCTCAACTGACAACTACATGGATATTGATTGTTAATTGGGATTTGTTTGATTTTTATAAAAATATTTAAAACAATTTCATTAAATTTTCAAAAGAATGGATAATAAATTTCAGCTGTAGCTAAATAAAAAATGTTAGTAAGTTTTCACTTTCTATTTTATTTTTAATAGATATATTTGAATACATAAAAATAAATTTTTGAAAATCTATGAAAGAATAATTTAAATTTAAAATTTTCTACATTTGTTTAAACTTACAATTTGATGAAAATATGTTCAAATTTTATACACTTTAAACAGTGTATATTTAGACATTTAGGTCATCAACAATATACAAACTATGTGAAAATCTCAATTATAAAATTATCATTTGTTGTTTTGCTAAAATTGTCCAGGAAAATATATTTGTGAAATATGTTTTGTTTATTAATTGTGCTTATTTTTATTTTATTACTCATCCAAATATTGCCAGCCCTTCCACAGAATACACAGACCTGCCCACTAATATTTAATTTAGTTGCATTTGATATTGTGCCAACTTCTAGTAATAAAAAATTCATAGATTTACACATATTTTTAATAATTTCATTACAGAAACAGCTTTTTGAAACTTTATTTTTAATGTTTAAATATTTGGGCATACAGAATGTGGGTCTCCACTTGTACTTTCCCCAGCCCCTCAAATGTCATGAGTGGGCCTGGGTTAAGCTTTCTCTCCACTATGCTTCCTTAGCCACTGCACATTTGTCTCCTATGGATGTGCAATATTGCATTATAATTATTTTTTCACAAACTTTTTCTTAGTATTAACTGTGGTAGTCTCAGGGGCAGAGACTTCTTCATCTTTGTAAACCAAGTGCTTAGGAAAATTCCTAACACATGGTAGAAGTTAAGTAAATTGGTTGAATTAATACATAAATAAAACAAGGCAGCATTGTCTAAGAACATGAATTATTGAGCCTAATTGCCCAGGTTGCAATCCTGGCTCTGATATTGTCTCTTAATCTAGAGTAGTAAACTCTTAATCTCTCAGCTCCTGGATTTCCTCACCTACAAAATGGAAGTAATGAGGGACTTCCCTGGTGGCGCAGTGGTTGAGAATCTGTCTGCTAATGCAGGGGACACGGGTTCGAGCCCTGGTCTGGGAGGATCCCATATGCCGCGGAGCAACTAGGCTCGTGAGCCACAACAACTGAGCCTGCACGTCTGGAGCCTGTGCTCCACAAAAAGAGAGGCCGCAATAGTGAGAGGCCTGCGCACCGCGATGAAAAGTGGCCCCCACTTCCCACAACTAGAAAAAGCCCTCTCACAGAAACTAAGACCCAACACAGCAAAAATAAATTAATTAATAAACTCCTACCTTCAACATCTAAAAGAAAAAAAAAAAAAAAGAAGTAATGAGTGCCTACCTCAAAAGTTTGTTGCTAGCACTGAAGTATTAAATGCAGTATTAAATGAGTTAATATTTAGAAAAACTTAAAATTTTGGCTGCACGTTAGGTAGTTAGTATTTACTAAATCAGTCCCTAAATTAAATCAGATAACATTTGTTTAGGTTTCACTAGACACAGTATCTCATTTCATCATCACAGCAACCCTATGAATTATGTACAGTTATTATCCTCATTTTACAAATGAAGAAATTGAGGATTGAAGGGATTTAGATGCTTGTCCAAAAACCACAATGTAGCAAAACCAGGATTGGAATTCCAGTTTTTGTGGAAGCAGAGCCTGAACCCTTAACCACCAAATGAATTTTCTTTCCAGATATGATCACTTAGAAATATAGGTACATATACATAAATTATGAAAATTTAAGAAAAGTGCTCTTTTGAAAGCTACATTTTATTTAATTTTTTAATTGTCACAAAGTTCTAAAAAGATTTCAAGGCTGATGGCCATTCTGACTGGTGTGAGATGATATCTCATTGTAGTTTTGATTTGCATTTCTCTAATGATTAATGATGTTGAACGTTCTTTCATGTGTTTGTTGGCAGTCTGTATATCTTCTTTGGAGAAATGTCTATTTAGGTCTTCTGCCCATTTTTGGATTATGTGGTTTGTTTTTTTGTTATTGAGCTGCATGAGCTGCTTATAAATTTTGGAGATTAATCCTTTGTCAGTTGCTTCATTTGCAAATATTTTCTCCCATTCTGAGGGTTGTCTTTTCTTCTTGTTTATGGTTTCCTTTGTTGTGCAAAAGCTTTGAAGTTTCATTAGATCCCATTTGTTTACTTTTGTTTTTATTGCCATTTCTCTAGGAGGTGGGTCAGAAATGATCTTGCTGTGACTTATGTCATAGAGGGTTCTGCCTATGTTTTCCTGTAAGAGTTTGATAGTTTCTGGCCTTACATTTAGGTCTTTAATCTATTTTGAGCTTATTTTTGTGTGTGCTGTTAGGGAGTGATCTAATCTCACACTTTTACATGTACCTGTCCAGTTTTCCCAGCACCACTTATTGAAGAGGCTGTCCTTTCTCCACTGTATATTCCTGCCTCCTTTATCAAAGATAATGTGACCATACGTGCGTGGGTTTATCTCTGGGCTTTCTATCCTGTTCCATTGAGCTATCTTTCTGTTTTTGTGCCAGTACCATACTGTCTTGATTACTGTAGCTTTGTAGTATAGTCTGAAGTCAGGGAGCCTGATTCCTCCAGCTCCGTCTTTAGTTCTCAAGATTGCTTTGGCTATTCGGGGTCTTTTGTGTTTCCATACAAATTGTGAAATTTTTTGTTCTAGTTCTGTGAAAAATGCCAGTGGTAGTTTCATAGGGATTGCATAGTAGATTGCTTTGGGTAGTAGAGTCATTTTCACAATGTTGATTCTTCCAATCCAAGAACATGGTATATCTCTCCATCTATTTATATCATCTGTAATTTCTTTCATCAGTGTCTTATAATTTTCTGCATACAGGTCTTTTGTCTCCTTACATAGCTTTATGCCTAGATATTTTATTCTTTGTGTTGCAGTGGTAAATGGGAGTGTTTTCCTGATTTCACTTCAGAGTTTTCATCATTAGTGTATAGGAATGCTAGAGATTTCTGTGTATTAATTTTGTATCCTGTTACTTTACCAAATTCATTGATTAGCTCTAGTAATTTTCTGGTAGCATCTTTAGGATTCTCCATGTATAGCATCATGTCATCTGCAAACAGTGACAGCTTTACTTCTTCTTTTCTGATTTGGATTCCTTTTATTTCCTTTTCTTCTCTGATTGCTGTGGCTAAAACTTCCAAAACTATGTTGAATAATAGTGGTGAGAGTGGGCAACCTTGTCTTGTTCCTGATCTTAGTGGAAATGCTGGAGAGGGTGTGGAGAAAAGAGAACACTCTTGCACTTCTGGTGGGAATGTGAATTGGTACAGCCACTATGGAGAACAGTATGGAGGTTCCTTAAAAAAATACAAATAGAGCTACCATATGACCCAGCAATCCCACTACTGGGCATATACCCTGAGAAAACCATAATTCAAAAAGAGTCATGTACCAAAATGTTCATTGCAGCTTTATTTACAATAGCCAGGAGATGGAAACAACCATCATCAGATGATTGGATAAAGAAGATGTGGTACATATATACAATGGAATATTACACAGACATAAAAAGAAATGAAATTGAGCTTTATGTAATGAGGTGGATGGACCTAGAGTCTGTCATACAGAGTGGAGTAAGTCAGAAAGAGAAAGACAAATACCATATGCTAACACATATATATGGAATTTAAGAAAAAAAAATGTCATGAAGAACCTAGGGGTAAGACAGGAATAAAGGCACAGACCTACTAGAGAACAGACTTGAGGATATGGGGAGGGGGAAGGGTAAGCTGTGACAAAGTGAGAGAGTGACATGGGCATATATACACTACCAAACGTAAAATAGATAGCTAGTGGGAAGCAGCTGCATAGCACAGAGAGATCAGCTTGGTGCTTTGTGACCACCTGCAGGGGTGGGATAGGGAGGGTGGGAGGGAGGGGGATGCAAGAGGGAAGAGATATGGGAACATATGTATATGTATAACTGATTCACTTTGTTATAAAGTAGAAACTAACACGCCATTGTAAAGCAATTATACTCCAATAAAGATGTAAAAAATAATATAAAATAAAATAATAAATAAAAATAAAAAGATTTCAAGGGGAAAGTTGTTTTAAATCCAAACAGCAAATCAAAAAACTTTAGTAGGCAACAAGTCAAAAAAAGTAATATATTTTATTGCTAAATGTAAATAAAAGAAATGAGCTTAAATATCTATGTCATTAGCACTTATCAATATAGCATGCTCCTCCTAAAAGACTTTGGATATTGAAGGATTTTATGAGCACTATTATATTTATTTTAAGGTACAGGAAGTATATAAAAATCGTGGATACCTTCCTGGTGAAAAAAAAATGAAATGAAATTACTTCTGTCAGGTAATCTTTGGAGCTAAGACAATGACTTTTATGCTTGTTCCTGAACAAATTAGAATTATCCTATCTCCATAGATCTGTATTACTAAGCTACTTCATGGGATTTGAGGGTGTTGTCACTGTGTTTTATGCTATCAGACTTATAGACTTTTCATGAGATATTCTCTACCCTCAGGATTTTATAATCTAATAGGAAAATAAAATAGACAGGCACAGATTTTATAACATGTACCTGCTAACATGGCCAGAAATGGGAGGGATTTAAATTTATAAATCTGGGGATATTGCATAATTCTGTGTTCACCCTGGCAGGCTGAACTATATAGCATAGTCAGAAAACATACTAAGAAATAGACCGAATGTCAACAGAGGAATCATACATGAAGGAACATGACAAGCAACTTGCCCTGTTGAAGTAAGAACAGTCCACACAAATGGATTTAGTCAAGATGGTGATGTCATAGTGGAAATGCCATAGATTTGTACTAATCCATAGAGTGATAATTTACCAATGGGAAAACTAAGGAGGCCTGCTAGAATTGAGAGGATAGGTAAAAGGACAGAGAGACATCCAATATCACAATTCTGGAAATACTGTACAATGTATTCTTCCTGCTTCAGGCTGTTGCTCTTATATTCTCTGAGCACACTCTATACTGTCTACAAGTTCATAATATATTCTTTAAGAATTCATTTGCTGTAAATAGTGAGTGTAGATTCTAGAACACAGAGGCATAAGACACAGCATTAACTTTTTTTTAACATCTTTATTGAAGTATAATTGCTTTACAATTGTGTGTTAGTTTCTGCTGTATCACAAAGTGAATCAGCTATACATATACATATATCTACATATACATATATCCCCATATCATCTCCCTCTTGCACCTCTCTCTCACTCTCCCTATCCCACCCCTCTAGGTGGTCACAAAGCACCAAGCTGATCTCCCTGTGCTATGCGGCTGCTTCCCACTAGCTATCTATTTTACATTTGGCAGTGTGTATATGTCCATGCCAATCTCTCACTTCGTCCCAGCTTACCCTTCCCCCTCCTCATGTCCTCAAGTCCGTTCTCTACGTCTATGTCTTTATTCCTGTCCTGCCCCTAGGTTCTTCAGAACCTTTTTTTTTTTTTTTTTAGATTGCATATATATGTGTTAGCATGCGGTATTTGTTTTTCTCTTTCTGGCTTACTTCACTCTGTATGACAGACTCTAGGTCCACCCACCTCACTACAAATAACTCAGTTTTGTTCCTCTTTATGGCTGAGTAATATTCCATTGTATATATGATAACATTAACTTTTAATTGGAGTCATTAAATGAAGAGAAAGAGAGAAAACAATAGGTAGTCCCACATTACCATTCTTCCCAGCACTCATCACACTTATAATTACAGATTGATGTTTGAGATTCCCATGAGGTCACAGGCCTTGTTTATCATTTCACTGCCACATTCCAACTGTCTGACACATAGTAGGTATGCCACAAATATTTGTTCGTTGATACAGACAACACATTTGTCAATAGGTAAGTTTGTTTTGTTTTTGTTCTGAGTGAAATTTTATTGTTCTTGGGGAAGAAAAAACAAGAGCAGATTTGTGAAATTATATAGAAAATGTCTGCCAGAATTCTAGTATGGTAGTAGCAAGGCTTACACAGACAACCCAATGGTTGTCTATGTAAGTTCTTTATTAACTTCCAAAATATTCCTTTTCCTAAACTTCTCATATGGAACAAGTCCAACTAAGGAAACATGACCAGCAAGAATAGGAGGGATTGGAGTTGGGCAAGACAGGAGGAGGGAAAACCAGTTAGCAGACAGACAAAAGCAGCCCTCTGGACCTCATTTTCTCATGTGCAAATTGATGATACTTTTTTGAGACTATTCTGAGACAACAATGATTTTTAAAGAATATTCTAAGGTACCAAGTATTAAAGAATCAGATGCAGAGTCCACATTCAATAAATCTTGTTGACTCTAAAGAATAGAAATACTGTCCTTTAGAAGAGATATTTCAACAGGAAAGAGAGAAAGTTTTCTCAAGTTTACATGAGAACTAGGATATAGAAAACTTCAAGATCCCATTTAAAAGATCTTGCTAAGGGACTTCCCAAATCACTCTACCTGAAGAAAGTTCTTCAATCATTTTCCAGTTTACTGGAATAAAGATATTTTCTCGTACACTCTTAACCAGATTGAGTTAAGAACCTTGGTTTTATCTGTGCATGGCTTCAATTTTGAAACATCTTTCTCAATCTGTGACCTGATGGTCTTAGATTTGTTACAACTCCCTTCAGGACCTTGTTAATGGGAACCTCTGGAAAAACAGGCTTAGAGACCAAACACTGGCTCAACCCAACCTCTTTCAAGGGACATTTCAGAAGTAACTTCAAAAAATAATTTTAAAAATCTACACATTTCATTCTGTGGTGTAACATTTTAAAAATTCAGTTTTGATATTTTATTTAGATCTTAAAAATGAATATCAGGTGAACTAAGGAATACTGAGCTCAGTTCTACCACTACTCCTTACTGACAGCGTAAATGGCAATTAGATCATCAGGTCCTGTGTGTCTCCATGACGCCCACAGACTATGAGAGCCAAGTATATAAAGAGTCAGTGTGGAAAAGACGATTTGGACATTTTAGTAACAAAGCAACTGAAAGATTATACTCTGCTGAAATTGACTCTAAGCAAATGCCTTTGTGGTGCATTAAAGTCACCATAGCATTTTTCCTTACTTCCTGAACTAATACATTATCCATAAGAAACGGATTCTGTTAACAAGAGCTAAGTCTTTAACTAACAAAGTTTTTAAAAGCTGGTAGTAATCACACTGAGCTCTGAATTTGAGTGGGCATGCCGTGTTGAATGCTCTGGCATGGAAACCTTGCTCTGATAATCCCTGAGCTAAAAAAACGACGCAGAACACAAAAGGCATCCCGACTACGGGAACTGGCAACGCTCCCCTTTTCTGTAACCAAAGCAGTACGATTCGTCATTGCTGAACCATCTTCACTTCTACTCTCCCCATCAGCATTTGTTGCCTTGTAGCATTGTATCTTGCTGGTCTTCTCTAAGAAGAATTTAGAACGCTTTTTTTTTTTAAAAGGAGGCCCAGAATATCATGCTAGTCTTCTGAATATATGGAGACTAGGAGATATGATGCTATATATGTGCAGGAGAAACATCCCCTTTCATAAACAGAACTGTGAAGTTGCCACCATCCGGCATTTTCCAGGATGTGTGTGTAGAGGATGCAGGGTTGTAATACAAGTTCATTTTGTAAAATACAAATCATCCTAATGAATGAATAAAACTTATCCATAATCTTACTACACAAAGACCACTACTCAGATTTTGGTACACAATCTCTAGATATACAAAATCAACGTGGAGAGAGAGCAAGAGAGAGAGAAAGGGAAAAGGGAGAGATAGGGAGGGAGGGAGGGAGGGAGGACAAATTGAAACTTTATGCTTTTATGATTTGCTTTTTTTGTTTGTCAATAATTTTTTAATGTTCTTCCATGTCGGTTAATACATTTCTATAAGGTAATCTTTAATAACAAAATAGTATTCTAGTAAGTCATAGTATTCTAGTAAATGCTATAATTTATTTCACAAATCCTTTACAGTTAGACATTTGAGTTGTCAATATTTTTTTTCAGGTCACTCTGAGGTGATTGTATTGAACAACATGTACATAAATATTTACACACTTTCAGTTTTTTTCTTGGCATAAATTTACAAAAGATGAAAGAGTAGGCATATTTCAAGCTTTTGGTGCATAATTTCCTGAAAGGTACACCTGGTGTCCTAGGGACAGTGAGGAGTCCTCTTCCATATGGGATCACAGTCATTGCTCAGGGACAATCAACAAAATATAGGCTCTAATGCTTTGATAAAGAGAATCTCCTTAGAAAAAACTAATATCGGGTTTTTGCTCTCACTTGAGGGAAACTTGAGATTCCCTAAATCTTGCAGACTAGCCTTAGCACCCACAGCAGATCCATTGGGCCATGTCTGATCATCTGTGGCAGTTGAAGGTGGCTTGGGGAGATGAGTTTCCTGTCTTTAACAGGGTGTCAGGAGCTCCTACCTGCCCTAGGGGAGAAGAAGGGGACATTGTCATTCTTCATTAATAAGGATTTAGGGAATCCAAATCCATCCTCTGTCTACGATAAAGCCTCAAGTCATAGACTTGACAACTTTGAACCATGGCTCTTCCAACTGTGACTTATATTCACAGAGTTCAGCTACTTTGCGTTTTCTCTATCATGTTTCCGTGAATACACCGTTTTCTATCTTACGTAATTTTTATAATCCTTTATAAACTATATACCTCTTTATGTACACTCCCTTCTCACCCTCTTTTATTTACCACATACACTTCCGTATTGCACAGAATTCCTACATCTATATTTTATTTCCTGTTCCTGAGTCTCCTTCCAGATGACCTGGCTCTTTCTAAGAAAGGTCAAGAGCTAGACCACTAATGATCTGGGAGTAACTTGGGGAGTAGTAGCAAACATCATGGGAAAACAACGTAAATGATTTCTGTTCATTGCAGTTAAAATTTTCAGCAATTGTTTTGAGTTTAAAAGTTCATTTACACAAAGCCACAATGAGATACCGCATCACATCTACCAGGATGGTGTTGATGAGGGTGCAGAGAAATTGGAACCCTTGTACATTGCTGGTGGGAATGTAAAACGGTGCAGCCGCATTGGAAAAGAGTTCGGCTGTCCCTCACAAAGCTAAACCATACACTACCACATGATCCAGCAATTCCACAACTAGGTATATACCCAACGAATTGAAAGCAGGGACTCAAATAGATACTTATATTCCAATGTTCATTGTAGCATTATTCACAACTTTCAAAACGCGGAAACAACCCAAGTGTCTATCAACAGATGAACGGTAAACAAAATGTGGCATATATATGCAATGAAATATTATTCAGTCATAAAAAGAAATGTTCTGATACATGCTGTAAAATGAATAAACCTTGAAAATATTATACTAAGTAAACAAATCAGACACAAAATAACTCTACTACATGAACTAACTAAAATAGACAAATTTGTAAAAACAGAAATCGACAGATGAACAGATAAAGAAGATGTGGCATATATATACAATGCAATATTACTCAGCCATAAAAAGAAATGAAATTGAGTTATTTGTAGTGAGGTGGGTGGACCTAGAGTCTGTCATACAGAGTGAAGTAAGTCAGAAAGAGAAAAACAAATACCATATGCTAACATATTTATATGGAATCTAAAAAAAAAATGGTTCTGAAGAACCTAGGGGCACGACAGGAATAAAGACACAGATGTAGAGAATGGACTTGAGGACATGAGGAGGAGGAAGTGTAAGCTGGGACGAAGTGAGAGAGTGGCATGGACATATATACACTGCCAAATGTAATATAGATAGCTAGTGGGAAGCAGCCGCATAGCACAGGGAGATCAGCTCAGGTGCTTTTTGACCACCTAGAGGGGTGGGTTAGGGAGGATGGGAGGGAGATGCAAGAGGAAGGAGATATGCGGATATATGCATATGTATAGCTGATTCACGTTGTTATAAAGCAGAAACTAACACACCACTGTAAAGCAATTATACTCCAATAAAGATGTTAAAAAAAAAAGTTACAGGGACTGAGAGGAGGGAGGGATGAGGAGTTATTGTTTCATGGTTACAGAGTTTCTATTTGGGGTGATGAAAATGTTTTGGAAATAGTGGTGATGGTTGCACAACATTGTGAATGTAATAAATGCCACTGAATTGCACACTTAAAATGACAAATTTTATGTATATTTTATTGCAGTGAAAAAACTCAAAACTGTAATGCAATAAAAAACATTGAATTTTACACTTGAAATGGGTGAATTATGTCTCAATCGTGTTTTTTTTAATTTCACTTATAAAAATTCTCCCTCTCTGCATCTGAAATACTGTGGTTAAGAAGAAAGCACAGGTAAATTTCAAACATGTTTAATACTTTTTCAGTTGTCTTTCAGGGGCTTATTTTCCTCTTTCCTACCTACAGCTCCTGGTAGTATAGAAAAATGCCTTACCTGCACTATGCTATATTTTGACTATATTTATTTACAGGAGTACACATTTGTCTATGTAGCTGCTTAATTTACATTATCTGAATAAAGCATTGCTGATACTAATGGTTTCCATCAGAGCTAGGTTTCCTGCTGTGAAAAGGGTATAAACCACTCTCAATGGTGCTAAGCAAACATTAGCTAACCTAAGTCTGAGATAACTCCAACTTTAAAATTTTTGAAATATTTTCAAAAACAGTTTGGGGAAAATAGTAGATATACATTTTTGCACCGTAGGTAGAAAACAAAACACAACTTTTGGAGGAAATCTTTATTGTGTTTCAATACTCAAGGATATTTAACAAGACTAGGAAAGAGAATGACACAGTCTTACAGTAAAAAAAACATCTGTTTTGAGGATGAGGAGAGCCTGCAGGGCACCGTGATGGGCTCTGAGTCCTTCTTCCCCACTTTTTGTATGGACAATTTAACATCTTACCTGTAGTTTCACTTAACTTTTACCCACAGTTTTTCTTATATAAAATAAGAATGACACAAATCAGGGTAGTTGTGAAGATCAAATGAAATATTTTGTAAAGTGATCAATAGCATCTTAGTTCTCAGCAATGAACAAGTAATGCCAAGTGAGAATCAACTAATAATAATTTGATCATTTCCAGATTTCCTGGGCAGTGGCTACAGATTTTATTTTCTCCTTTTTCCAACAGAACTCTTTCTTTAAAAATTATGTTTTATTGGCGTATAGTTGATTTACAATGTTGTGTTAGTTTCAGGTGTACAGCAAAGTGAATCAGCTATACAACTACATATATCCAATCTTTTTAAGATTCTTTTCCCATATAGGACATTACAGAGTACTGAGTAGCGTTCCCTGTGCTATACGGGGTACTTATGAGTTATCTATTTTATACATAGTAGTGTGTATATGTCAATACCAATCTTCCAATATATCCTTCCCCCTCCCCTTTCCCCCTTGGTAACCATAAGTTTGTTTTCTACATGTCTGACGATATTTCTGTTTTGTAAATAAGTTGATTTGTACCGTTTTTTTAGATTCCACATCTTAAGTGATGTCATATGATATTTGTCTTTATATTTCAGACCTAGTTCACTCTGTATGACTCTGTATGACCATTGCTTTATTTACAAATATTTTCTCCCATTCTGAGGGTTCTTTTCATTTTGTTTATGGTTTCCTTTGCCGTGCAAAAGCTTTTGAGTTTAATTAGGTCCCATTTGTTTAGTTTTGTCTTTATTTTCATTACTCTAGGAGGTGGATGGAAGATCTTGCTGCAATTTTTGTCGGAGTGTTCTGCCCATTTTCCTCTAAGAGTTTTATAGTATCCGGCCTTCCATTCATATCTTTATTGCATTTTGAGTTTATTTTTGTGTATAGTGTTAGGGAGTGTTCTAATTTCATTCTTTTGCATATAGCTGTCCAGTTTTCCCAGCACCAGTTATTGAAGAGACTGTCTTTTCTCCATTGTATATTCTTGCCTCCTTTGTCACCAATTAGGTGAACCATAAGTGGGTAGGGTTTTTGTTTTTTTTTAATTTTTCATGCAGTATAGTTGATTTACAATGTTGTGTTAGTTTCACGTGTACAGCAGAGTGAATCAGTTATACATATACATATACTGACTCTTTTTTAGATTCTTTTCTTATATAGGCTATTAAAGACCATTGAGTAGAATTCCCTATGCTATACAGGAGGTCCTTATTAGTTATTTATTTTATATATAGTAATGTGTATATGTCAGTCCCAATCTCCCAACTTACCCCTCCCCCTTTCCCCCTGGTAACCATAAGTTCGTTTTCTACATCTGTAACTCTATTTCTGTGTTGTAGATAAGTTCATTTGTACCCTTTTTTTAGATTCCACATACAAGCGATGTCATATGATATTTGTCTTTCTGTGTCCGACTTACTCCACTCAGTATGACAATCTCTAGGTCCATCAATAAGTGTGTGGGTTTATCTCTGGACTTTCTATCCAGTTCCATTGATCTATATTTCTGTTTTTGCACTAGTACCATATTGTTTTGATCACTGTATGTTTGTAGTATAGTCTGAAATCAGGGAGCCTGATTCTTCCAGTTCAGTTTTTCTTTCTCAAGATTGCTTTGGCTATTTGTGGTATTTTGTGTTTCCATCCATATTGTAAAGTTTTTTTGTTCTAATTCTGTGAAAAATGCTATTGATAATTTAATAGAGATTGCATTGAATCTGTATTTTGCTTTGAGCTTTACTTTTTAAGATTTCACATGTAAGTGAGATTATACAGTATTTGTCTTTCTGTGTTTGGACTTTTTTTTGCTTAGCATAACAAAATAATGTCCTCAAAAAATAACGTCCTCCAGATTCATACACATTGTCACAAACGGCAGAATTACCTTATTTTTTATGGTTGAATAATATTCACATTTCTTTTATTCATCCATTGATGGACATTTCAGTTGTCCATTATCTTGGCTATTTATGAATAATACTGCAATGATCATGGGAGAGCAGGTATGTCTTTGAGATACTGATTTCATTTCCTTTGGATATATACCCAGAAGTGGGGTTGCTGGATTATATGGTAGTTTAATTTTTAATTTTCTGGGAATACCCTATACTATTTTGCATGGTGGCCATACCAATTTACATTCCTACCAACAGTGTGCAAGGATTCCCTATTCTCCTTACCCTCAATAACACTTGTTATCTCATCTTTTTGATAATAACCATCCTAAGAGGTATGAAGTGGTATCTCATTATAGTTTGCAGTTCCCTAATGATTAGCATGTTTTCATATACCTGTTGGCCATTTGTTTCTCTGTGACCTTTAAAGATGGAGGAAGGTGACCATGAGCCAAGAAAAGCAGGTGGCCTCTAGAAGCTAGAAACATGTTAAAGAAACAGGTTCACTCCTCGAATTACCAAAAAAGGAACTCAGCCTTACTAATAATTTGATGTTAACTTAGTGAGACTCATGTAGAATTTCTGACCTAGAGAACTGTAAGGTAACAAATTGGTTTTAAGCCACCAAGTTTGTGTTAATTTGTTAAGGAAGCAATAGAAAACTTAGGAATGCATTATGATAATAATTATAAATATCTGACAAGAAGAGTTGAGTCTAACTCATAGAGAAGGATGCAGTGCACAGTTCATTGTGATTCTTCATGGGGGCCATCTGCTGGGAGGTAGTTCCCATTCAGTAGTGTCACTCAGTTGGAGGGAGTTAATAGTTCTGTTGCCTATGTTTTCGTCTAAGAGTTTTATAGTGTCCAGTCTTACATTCAGGTCTTTAATCCATTTTGAGTTTATTTTTGTGTATGGTGTTAGGGAGAGTTCTAATTTCATTCTTTTACATGTATTTGTCCAGTTTTCCCAGCACTACTTATTGAAGAGACTGTCTTTTCTCCATTGTATATTTTTGCCTCCTTTGTCATAGATTAGGTGACCATAGGTGTGTGGGTTTATCTCTGGACTTTCTATCCTGTTCCATTGATCTATATTTCTGTTTTTGTGCCAGTACCATACTGTCTTGATTACTGTAGCTTTGTAGTATAGTCTGAAGTCAGGGAGCCTGATTCCTCCAGCCCCATTTTTCGTTCTCAAGATTGCTTTGGCTATTCAAGGTCTTTTGTGTTTCCATACAATCTATAAAATTTTTTGTTCTAATTCTGTTTGTTCTAATGCTGTTTTTAATTTGATAGGGATTGCATTAAATATGTAGATTACTTTGGGTAGGATAGCCATTTTGACAATATTGATTCTCTCAATCCACGAACATGGTATATCTCTCCATCTGTATGTGTCATCTTTGATTTCTTTCATCAGTATCTTATAGTTTTCTGAGTACAGGTCTTTTTGCCTCCTTCGGTAAGTTTATGTCTAGGTATTTTATTCTTTTTGATGTGATGATAAATGAGATTATTTCCTTGATTTCTCTTTCTGATCTATCATTGTTAGTGTATAGGAATGCAAATGATTTCTGTGCACTAATTTTGTATCCTGCAATTTTAACAAATTCATTAATGACCTCTAGTAGTTTTCTGGTAGCATCTTTAGGATTTTCTATATACAGTATCACTCTCTGACATAAATCACAGTAAGATCTTTTTTGATCCACCTCCTAGAGTAATAAATATAAAAACAAAAGTAAACAAATAGTACCTAATTAAACTTAAAAACTTTTGCACAGCAAAGGAAACCATAAACAAAATGAAAAGATAACCCACAGAATGGGAGAAAATATTTGCAAATGAAGCAATGGACAAGGGATTAATGTCCAAAATATACAAATAGCTCATGAAGCTCAATATCAAAAAAAAAAACAAACACCCCAATCAAAAAATGGGTGAAAGATCTAAACAGACATTTCTCCAAAGAAGACATACAGATGGCCAAAAAACACATGAAAAGATGCTTAACATCACAAATTATTAGAGAAATGCAAGTCAAAACTACGATGAGACATCACCTCACACCGGTCAGAACGGCCATCATCAAAAAATCTACAAACAATAAATGCTGGAGAGGGTGTGGAGGAAAGGGAACCCTCCTACACTGTTGGTGGGAATGTAAATTGATACAGCCACCATGGAGAACAGTATGGAGTTCCTTAAAAAACTAAAAATTGAGCTACAATATGATCCAGCAATCCCACTCCTCAGTATATATCCAGAGAAAACTGTAATTCGAGAAGATATATGCACACCGATGTTCATTGTATCACTATTTACAATAGTCAGGACATGGAAGCAATGTAAATGCCCATCGACAGATGAATGAATAAAGAAGATGTGGCACATATATACAATGGAATATTACTCAGCCATAAAAAAGAATGAAATAATGTTATTTGCAGCAACATGGATGGACCTAAAGATTGTCATACACAGAAAGACAAACACCATACGATATCACTTGTATGTGGGATCTTAAAAAAGGGTACAAATGAACTTATCTACAAAACAGAAATAGAGTTACAGATGTAGAAAACAAACTTATGGTTACCAGGAGGTAAGGGATGCGGGTAAATTGGGAGATTGGGATTGACATATACACACTACTATATATAAAATAGATAACTAATAAGAACCTCCTGTATAGCACAGGGAACTCTACTCAATACTCTGTAATGGCCTATATGGGAAAAGAATCTAAAAAGAGTGGATATATGTATATGTATAACTGATTCACTTTGTTGTACACCTGAAACTAATACAATATTGTAAATCAACTATACTCCAATAAAAGTTGTTTAAAAATATAAAGCTCATAGAAGCAAAGAGTAAAATGGTGGTTTCCAGAGGCTGAAGGATTGAGGAAATGAACAAATGTTGGTCAAAGAGTGCAAGCTTTTAGTTATAGGATGAATAAGCTTTGGGGATCTAATGTACAGCATGGTTAATAATAATTTAATTAATAATACTGTATTATACACTTGAAATTTACCAAAACAGTAAATTTTTAGAGTTCTCATCACCAAAAAGCAAAGGCAACTATGTAAGGTGATGGATGTGCTAATTAACCTGAGTGTGGTAATCATTTCACAATGTATATATATTAAATCATCACTTTATACATCTTAAAAACTTAAAGGTATATAATTTTTATTTTTCATTCATACTTCAATAAAGCTGGGGAAGGGAATTATAAAAAAAATTAATTAATATTATAAATCACAAAATGTAGCATCTCTCTGACCTTGCTTCTTTGGTCACATCTCTTTCTCTAACCACAGCCAGATATGGTTCTCTGCTCTTAAGAATTTATGTGATCAGATTGGACCCATCTGAATAATCTGGGATAACTTCCCATCTCAATGTCTCTGCCTTTATTCATATCTGTGAAATCCCTATTCCCATGTGAGCTAATATATCCATAGCTCTGAGTGTTCAGATATGAGCATCTTTCAGGGCCATTTTATAACAATAAGGATATACATCTCCACGCAATGCCTGCTCTGAGGATGCTTCTCCCTACATCCATCTCATAGAGTGCTCTGATCTCAAACCCAAAACCTAGTCCAAATAAGCCTTGGTTTAAGTCATATTCTTCCGTTACCGAGCCAAAACTTATTGTCATTACCCAGGTCAATTTTTACAGACTCCTACATCACAGATTGACAGATTTAATTTCCAATGTGCCTTTTACTCTTTTCTGGAAAATGGTAGCAAAAGGCATAAAACTTTTTTAGAAGCTGTATTAAACTTTGGGAAAGCTGACAAGGTAGAGAAGAAAGACAATACATTAAAATAGTTGAAAATAATACCACAGAACTGGTAATTAATAAATATTATTACTTATACTGTGAAGAGCTTACTGTGCCCTTGCAAAAAAAAAAAATCTTAATAGACTCTTCTGATGCTCCAGTGACCCTGGGTCTATAGTTTTGCATTTGCACATCTGGAGCCAATACTCACCCCTATACTCCCAAGGCGACGAGCAGCTCACTTCCTCCTACAGTAGAGGTGACATTTGTTTCTACAGTATCTTCAAGAGCATGCATCTCACAGTGTTGTACTGTATCACATCCTGATATAATAGAAGCAACATTGTATTATCTTTCTTAATTAAAAAAACCTCACTCTCAAGAGATGAACAAAGAAAACTGATAATACAGGTAAGAAAACTGTAAAATGTCTTAAGAGCTCCTTGCTGTTCTAGAGCATCAGCTCATATACCATGCAGGTGTTAATGAGCCATTTGCTGGAAAAACATTTGACTTCCAAAAATAGGATCTGGTTTATTGAGTTCATTTTCTTTTCTCTTGGTGTTTTGAATGATTGAATGTCCTTCTCAAAGGCAAGGGCTGAACTGACTTTCCTCCTGATGTTCCCTTCTAGTCTTATAATTCTATGCATCTGGATTTTCCTCCCTGTGTAGTGGACAAATGATTGTTGCCTCTGCACAAATCCTTTTTTTAAATTTATTTAATTTTTTTTATTTTTTATACAATGTTTTAAAGTTACTTTCTATTTACAGTTATTACAAAATATTGGCTCTATTCTCCATGTTGTACAACACATCCTTGAGCCTATCTTACACCCAATAGCTTGTGCATCCCGCTTTCCCACCCCTTTATTGCCCCTCCCCACCTCACTGGTAACCACTAGTTTATTCCTATATCTGTGAATCAGCTTCTCTTTTTTTATATTCACTAGTTTGTTGTAATTTTTAGATTTCACATATAAGTGATATCATACAGTATTTGTCTTTCTCTGTCTGACTTATTTCACTTAGCATAATGCCCCCCAAGTCCATTTATGTTGCTGCAAATGGCAACATTTTTTTCTTTTTTATGTCTGAGTAGTATTCCATTGTATATACATACCACATCTTCTTTATCCACTCATCTGCTGATGGACACTTAGGTTGCTTCCGTACCTTGGCAGTTATAAATAATGCTGCTATGAACATTGAGGTGCATGTATCTTTTCAAATTAGTGTTTTTGCTTTTTTCGAATATATACCCAGGAATGGAATTGCTGGGTCATTAAGTCCTTTTATAGTAACCTCTGACCTTTACTAAATTCCAGTTGACTATCTCAGGTTGTCCTTTTATATGTCAGCGTTCATTAATAACTGGGACTCCTGGTCTCACACTGCCAAACTAGAGGACGACTCTAGCAAACCCTCACTCCAAGCCTATAAGGTAGGCTTATACTGAAATCAAAGACTAACGCAAGACTCTCTTCTAGTTATCTGGTTAAACTCTCACTTTACCAGAAGAAGGCTGAGGATGTTTGTGGAGGTACTATTGCTTTGCTGCTAGGACTCCTGGAACAGTAGAGAGTCTCAGCAGGGTTCTGGCAATGAAGGATGCAATCTCTTTCTCTCTCTTTCTCTCTCTCTCTCTCTCTCTCTCTCTCTCTCTCTCTCTCTCTCTCTAGCACCACTGCTCTTCTCCCTGGCATTACAAAAACACCCAGGACTGTGCCCCTGCTGGTTAAAGAAAGAGGTATTACTCTTAAACATATATTTTCTGAGTAGTACAGGCCAGAAATTAAATACAGTTTAGATGTTTTTGCTACTTACACTCTTAACATGCCACTACTTACTCTAAATTCATGCAGAAAAAAATCCAAATTTAAGAACCTTTTTCTATTTTGCAAAATAAATAAATGAATATATTCCACACTTATATGTCTATCTCCCTCACAAGGCTGTAAACCCCTTTCAGATCAGGAGCAATAACTTAGTCATCTTCCAATACCAGTGCTCATCACAATGCCTGGCACATAGTAGGGACTCAGGAAAGAATGGTTGAATAAATAAGCAACAAATATTAGTAAACAGCCATTACTTACTTTTTATTAATTCACCAGTAACTATAACCTATTTATAAATAAATGAGTTTGTTCAAAAATATTAAACAGGGGCTTCCCTGGTGGCCCAGTGGTTGAGAATCCGCCTGCCGATGCAGGGGACACGGGTTCGTGCCCCGGTTCGGGAAGATCCCACTTGCCGCCGAGCGGCTGGGCCCATGAGCCATGGCCACTGAGCCTGCGCGTCCGGAGCCTGTGCTCCGCAACGGGAGAGGCCACAACAGTGAGAGGCCCGCATACCGAGAAAAAAAAAAAAAAAAAAACGCTATGTGTCTGAACTGTGTTAGTTCTGGGGGTAAAAACATGAAATAGACACACCCCTTGCCCCAGAAGAGCTGCAATCTGCCAGGAGTGGAAGAGGTAAATACAAAGAATTGTATTAAGGCGGGCATGCTCCAAAAAAATACATGGTAGCAGAGTTGAAAAAGCTCTTAGTTCTGCACAACAGAGAGAGATGGTCAAAGAAGGATTCTGAGAGGAGGCTACATTTGTGCTGGTACTTACAGGCCAAAGAAGTAGAGAAAGGGAACTTAATGGAAAAGAAGAAAGCATGAACACGAGCAAAGGTAGGAAAGAACAGGGCTTGCTTAGAGCTTGGCAAGTTGTCTGAGGAGTCCAGACCCTGGAGGGTAGGGGTGAGGTGCTGGCCCGGCACGAGTGGCAGGAAATGAGGCTGGAAAAGGGAGCTGGAGACAGAGAAAGTAAGCTTTTGAAGGCAAAAACTCTTGAATGTTAAGACTCTGTCTACTGTGTAGTGCTCATCAAAGGTGTGTAGTCAGGGAAGAGCCACCAGCTCTGTGTGGTAGAGAGGTGATCAGTACAGCGGTGAGGCATTGGACTGAAGGCAAGACAGTGGGAAGTGATCACAGTAAAGACCTGAACTTGGGCAATGGGTGTGAGGAAGAGTTCCTGCCTCCAAAGACCCTCATGTTGCACACAGGATTCCCAGGTTCACAGATCTGTGTGAATGTGTGAAGGGGGGTATTCAATGGACCCATTCGTCCAATCCCTACGGCATCCCACAGAACCAAACTTAAAATGAATTTCTCTATGCAAAAAGGCAAACATATGACTTTTGCCAGTTAAAATCCTGGCATCTCCTTGCACACAGATTTAACAAAAAAGACATATTCTTTCCTTGTTTGCTCTGCCCTTAATCCTAGCATCTGTGTGACATCATAGACTGAATGTTTCTGCTTTATGAGAACAGAGTTTAGCACCGCAGGGCACTGTATGACATTCTTCAACCATTTGTCACCACCCTGCCAGGGATGGTGTCATGTGGAGGTGAGGAAATAGTACAATTTTTCCTCCCGTCCTATTTTCTGCCTTGCAGGCAGAAAAGCCAGCTGGAGGTTTTATATTTGACTGAGGAAAGTAAACTAGTGCTTTTGGATAAAAAACAGCCTTTATCCTTTATATTATACAATGCATTGTAACTCACTGCAAATATGGAACTTACAAGCATGGAGTTACACCCAATTTATTTGGTTCCTTCAATTTTCCACTGCATGATCCAATTTATAAAAAGTAAAACAAATTGTCAAAACTTTATGGAAGCAAGATGCACTAGAGAGTCATATGCTAACACATATATATGGAATCTGAGGAAAAAAAAAAAACGATCATGAAGAACCTAGGGGTAAGACGGGAATAAAGACACAGACCTACTAGAGAATGGACTTGAGGATATGGGGAGGGGGAAGGGTAAGCTGTGACAAAGTGAGAGAGTGGCATGGACACATATACACTACCAAACGTGAAATAGATAGCTAGTGGGAAGCAGCCGCATAGCACAGGGAGGTCAGCTTGGTGCTTTGTGACCACCTAGAGGGGTGGGATACAGAGGGTGGGAGAGAGGGAGACGCAAGAGGGAAGAGTTATGGGAACATATGTATATGTATAACTGATTCACTTTGTTATAAAGCAGAAACTAACACACCATTGTAAAGCACTTATACCCCAATAAAGATGTTTTAAAAAATGGCAAAATACAGTGATATTGGCATGGAAGTAAGAATATGAATGATCTTTATCTCTTTTTTTTTTTCTTGTCTTCGATAAATGATATTTTAAAGCCACTGTCTGCATGGTAAATGCATTAACATTTTCCCAATAGAAACTGTGAATGAGCTGCACCAATTAAATTCTTCCTGTTTAACTTTCAGAGGCAAGGTATCTTCTGGGAAAGTCCAGTTGCCCAAGTTGGACATGCCTCTAGGATGGCCCCTCACAATTCCAGGAGGACCAGGGCCTCTTACCTTTTCGATGGTCCCTGAAGAACCTTTTAGGAACAGCTCCTGACAGTCTTCTACTTCCACAGACTCCCTGGACAGAGTTATATAATTTTCGCATGGACCCTCTGGCCACACTACCACAGCCAACCCAGCTCAGCCACGGGCAACCTCCAGTTGGAGGCACCTCTTAAATTAGGTAATTTTAAACACACGAATTATGTTGCTGATTTTTGTATTGGTTGGGGTTTTGTTTGATTTTTGTTGTTGTTTTGTTTTTTAAAGCTGTTACTTTTGGGTTGTGGGCAAACTGCATGTGTGCTCACATTGCCATTGGCAGTGTAAATTGTAAATTGCCTTAGACAGGGCTGCTTGGCAATGCTGCCTAAAACGCTTATAAACATCCATGCCCTGTGGGCCTAAATCAACTCTTGGAAATTTAAAGTAAGGAAACAAAAGCAAAATCATGTAAATGTTTACTGTTAAAAAATTAAAACAATTAAAAGGAAAAAAATTACAGGAAAAAAAGAGATGCTCTTAGGAGTATTATTTATAACAATAAAGAAAAACAGAACTAACCTAAATGTTCAATAGAAGAATTATAAATTATGATATATTTTAAAAGGAAAAATTAAAACAAAAGGAAAAAATTAAAGAGAATAAAAGATGCCCTTAGCAATATTATTTATAAAAATAAAAAATGGAACTAACTTAAATGTTCAATAGAGGAATTATAAGTTATGATTTAGTTAGTGATATTTAAACTTGGTTTAGCAGAGGAAACCTGTCCTCACTGAAACATTATACATAAGCTAAATACGCAAGTTGATGTAAAATATTTTATTTTTAAAGAGCAACTCCTCTAAGTGAAGCAGGGGATAGGGGCTAGACCCGATGTCTTCCTGTTTGTGCTCCCATCCACCCTCCATGGGGCCCCAAACCACCACTGAGACCACTGTAGAGCACCATGAAGCACCACGGTATACCATTTCTGTTGTCACGAAAAATAAGTGTATAGCCACACAAAATATTTCTGAGACAATGCTATAGAGTGGTAATAAATGAAGAGGGCGGAACACAGGCACACTATACATACATATATACATACAACTGTATAAAATGTACATAATTAAGAAGTATGGAAAGATGGTGGATAGATGAACATAATTGGTCTTATCTTACGAGGTTGTTTTAGAAACATACGCCTTGACTTAATGGAAATGTATTTTAGCAACATCACTGCTTAGCCCCAATGCTTCAATTAACCTGATCTTCCTCAGCATTCTCATCTGTAAAATGGCAATAATTATAGTACCCGTGTCATGGGGTTACTGTGAGCCTTGAATGGATTTATTTTTGTACAGAGTTTAAAGCAATGCCTCAACAGATATTAGCCAGCATTAGTAATATTATCAGTCCCTTACACTCAATTGTAACATTTCTGAGGTAAAGTGTGATAGCAAAAGAGAAAAGTTCAGATTTAGCCAGATGCCCATCTCCTTCCTCTTTTGCTAAACCCAGTAAATGCCTGCCCATGCGGACTATGGAGGGCCACCCCTGAGCTAAGACTCTCTGCTGCTGTAGAGGAACCCCAGGAAACAATGTTTATGAGGCTTCTAGACTCTCACCCAACCCCTTTTTAATATTGTTCTTGATAAAAATAGTATTTCCCTCTCAGACCTCTAATGCGATTAACATAATCAGCACAACAACTTGAAACTCCATTCTTCTTGGGTGTATACTGAATTCAGGAATTTTTACTTTAGAATATTTTCACTTAATCTGATATTCTATACACATACAGATCAAAGAAGTTACTTGAAATAAGGCTACAGTATTTAAGTACATTGACTAAATATTTAACGGGAAGGAAAAGACCTATGTTTATATGACGTCACCTGTCATACAAATACAGGGTCAGTACGATGCTTTATGTCTTATTGTTTTTCTTCCTTCTGTTATTCATCTGTTTGCTAACACTCCCTCTCCATCTTCTCATCCAAGCCTCTAATGTCTGAGGCTGATTTCCTTGCTTTAGGCTTACATCAGAAGCAGCAGCATCTTAAAAATAGTATCAGTATATATTTTTTATCAACTTGAATCTGTTAATCAGCAAGCCATAGCTGGCTTACTTGATGTCTAAATATGTTGATTAAAGCCTTATGACTTTTCTAAAGTTGACTCACTTTTATTATGATATTTAAAGGAATGCTTCCGGGCTCATGTTCTTAAGAAAGCAATCCCCCCACCCCCCATCCCTTTTTTTCCTTTGGAATGTTTTTTTAACCTTCATTTGGAAAGTACCAAACATTGGCAGTGACATTGAGTGCCTAAATCTAAAAGGAATCTGGAACTACTGGATTGTTCTTGTATCTCCCTCATTGACAGACTGTGTTCATTCAAAGCATGAGACTTCTTGGAGTTTCCCTTTGATGATTCCTTTAAGTGCCTCTGCTTGTCTAAGATGCAGAACCAACTTATTATGTTGAAACTCTTCTCCTTTTTTTTGTGGATTAGCAAAGTGAGACCCGAAGAAGTTAAGAAACTTGCCCATTCTCACAAGCCATTACACTTTGTCCTCCCTCCTTCTGATTAGAATCAGTACTCCTAGGCGGCCACTGTCCTTAACCTCAAATCTAATAATGTGCAGAATGAAGTGCTCAGATTGGTCCCAGGTGATTCAGTGTGGGAGAAGGGCCAGAAACCCTGAAGACTTTTCAAAAGCCTTTATTTTTTTGAGAAAAGATTTTTTTTTAAATTGCTTTAAATGAGAAAGCAGTAACCTGATTTCTCTAGAATTTTATGGCTAGAAAAATCCTAGCTATGCTCCCCTTCTTGTGAATATTTTGTTTTTTAATTCCGCTAATTGTAAGAATGGCCTGGGAGGAGAAGAGGTGTGTGTATGATGGATAGATGTATGGGGATCTGAGGGAGAAAGCTAAGCTGAGCAAGGCAGTAGACTGCCTTTAATGAAATCTCTGAGCCTTGAAGGCAGGGGTGAGGTTTTCTGTTTGTTTGTTTTGAATTTTATTTTATTTATTATTTTATACAGCAGGTTCTTATTAGTTTTTGACCTAACAGAGAATAAGGATTGAAGAAAGAATACCAGACAAGTGAAGCATTAAAGCAGCCTTGACTCCAGGAAAATTTCATGCAAACTTGCTTCCACCTGAGGCCGCTTCCCCTGATTACTTGCTAGTAAAAGTAGACCACAGAGAGTAGGTACATCAAATGTTTACTGTTAACGAGTACTTCCTCAGCTTTCTCTCCCTTGGCAGGGGCAGAGACACTGTGCAGTGGGATCTGCACAGTGCCCAAAGGATTAAAAGATACCCAGAGCAGGTGGCAGAGATGTGCCCAGAGGGAATGGTAGCCTGGAGATGCACCTGGGGGAGAAGGGAGAAAAGGAGTTAAGAACAAAAGAGAAGGAATTACAGGACACCAAGTATGAGCTGACTTGACTTATTCATGAGCACAAATTAGACATTCTCTGTCTCGTACTAAAGAGTAAAGGAGAGGAAGCCTTTGGCAGGGACTGGAATCCAACACCAGCCAATGGAAATAAAGCATGGGGTTCTATGTTAAAGCCCCATGGTGTGCAGTCTCCCTGCGGTCTGTCCACTCCCAGGAGAGCAGATTAGCTTTTCTTCTCCAACAGCACCATCTGGAGGTTAACAATCACTGCTGTCTTATACCTTCATTTTTCACCCTTCCCCACCCCCCCCCGCCCCCGCCCCCGCCCCCGCCCCCGCGGTATGCGGACCTCTCACCATTGTGTCCTCTCCCGTTGCGGAGCACAGGCTCTGGACGCGCAGGCTCAGCGGCCATGGCTCATGGGCCCAGCCGCTCCGCGGCATGTGGGATCTTCCCGGACCGGGGCACGAACCCGTGTCCCCTGCATCGGCAGGTGGACTCCCAACCACTGTGCCACCAGGGAAGCCCATGTAAAAGTTTTTTTAAGGAACACTGCACACTCTATATGTTACCAAAGCTGACAAATAATTATAAGTCTACACTCAATCTTCTACAGAAGCACAAAACTACTGCAGAAAATTAAAGATTATCTTCTGAATCTCTGTGTTATTTTACTTGTTTTTCATTGAGATATAACTGACATACCACATCGTGTACTTTTAAGGTGTACAATGGGTTGATTTGATACCTTTGTATATTGCATTAGCTAACTCCTCTCTCATGCCACATAATTATCATTTCTTTTCTTATGGTGAGAGCATTTAAGGTCTAGTCTGTCAGCAACTTTGAAATATATAACACAGTATCGTTGGCTATAATCACTATGCTGTGCATTACATCTTCAGAATTTATTCATCTTCTAGTTGCAAATTTGTACCATTTGACCAACTATGTTTATTTTAAATATGCATGAAAAAATATTCATTTGTTCATTAAATAAATATTTATTGATTTCTATCATGTGCCAAGGAATATTTCAACTCTCAAAACACTGGTTAACAAAATAAAACCCCTGTTCTTAAGAAGGTTAACATTCTTGTAGGAGAAATAAACAATATTATGTTATATTAAGTCCTATGAAGAAATAGTCAAGCAGAGTAAAGAGAGAGTAATGGTGCTACTTCAGAGAGCATGGTCAGGCCCTTTGACAGGGTGACCTTTGAACGAATGAAGGAGTGATCCATGCAAAGATCCAGGGAAGGGCTTTCCAGGTGAAGAGAATATCAGATGTAAAAGCTTGAAAAAGCCTGTTGGAGGAACCACAGGCGTGTGCGGGCAGTGAAGTGCAGTGGGGAAGGTAGTAGAGAGCGAGGACAGAGAGGCAGCCAGCACACAGGTCCCACAGAGCCCCACTAGCCCCCATAAGGACTTTGGATTTTATTCTGAGTAAGAGGAAGTCACTGAAGTGTGGAGCTCAATGGAAAGAAGCACTTTGATGTACTTTTTTTTAAAGATTCACTCTGGCTGCTTTGTGGAGAAGACAGTAGGAGGTGAGAATAGAGCTGGGAAACAAGTTAGGAGCTATCATTTAAGAGCAGAGTCCATAGGACTTGCTGACAGATTGACATGGTTTGAGAGAAAGAGAGTAATGTGAGATGACTGTGAGTCTGGAGATGAGTCTGGAGTGAGAAAGTGGCACCACCACTCCAGATGTGTGAGTGCCATTTACTGGGATGAGCCTCCTGGGAGAGCGAGAGGTTGCAGGGAAGAACACAGGGTCTCGTCTGGATGCATTATTGTGAGTGTCCATCAGAAATGCTGTGGAGCTGTCCTACAGGCAGTTGGATGCATGGAATTGGAATCTCAGGGGCAAGGTTGGGTATCATCAGTATAATTAAATTTTGTTTAAAGTGATGGTGCTAGAAAAAATTCACCCAGAGAGAGAGTGAAGTAGAGAGAAGGGCGCATGAGAAAAAAGCAGCTGGAAAGGAGGGAGGAATCCAGGAGGTGTGCCTCATAAAAGTGAAAAGATGCATTCACGTGTGTGTGTGTGTGTGTATGCATGTGTGTGTAGGTGTGTGCGTGTGTATATGCATGTGGATGTATATATATACATATGTGTGTATAGGTGTGTATGTGTGTGCATGTGTATGTATATATGTATGTGTGAGTATGTATATCCATGTGTAGTAGTAAATAATTAAATTCATAATTAGGCACATAGTGTTTCTCTGATTCTCTGCCAAGACTAAAGGAGATTAAAGGAAGGTGAAGGAGGAGAATAGACCATTTTTGGCCTTGATTTATGACTTTGTTGCAGAGCCTTCATGTGTAAGCCTAGCTATATGAAATTATTACAGAACAATGGCATGTGATTAAGTTCTACCAAGTCATTTGCAACATACTATCTGACCTGATGATAAATTGACAAATCTACAATAAACAATAATCAGTTATAGGGACTAATTCAAGAATTAACTGTTGTTGAACATTAGCAGTTCAGAGATATATCTGAAATATTTATTTTTTTAAAAATATTAAAATAGAATATGTCTTCATAACCTTGTCACTCTTACTAATTTTTAAAAAGGATACATCTTCATTAAATATGACAGGGATTTTTTGCTTGGGTAGGAATGAAGTGTATCCTCATAATAAAGAAGTAATTAGAGCTCTTCGCTTCCTCTCTTACTTAATACTGGTTGGAAAGCCAGATTTGGCTTTGCTTTTTCTAAATAGAATCCTTTATGTAAAAGAATAATTGGGGCTCAAATTTCAAACTCTTGTGATAAATAAGTAAACTAGGCCAAAAGTGTGCTTCTGGGTAGCTACAAAGCACCACAAAAACTTCCATTGTTTAAGGAAGGAGCGCTTCAAGCTTGTGTTTGTCCAAGCTCCCGTTTCTAAAGGGAAAAACACAGAAAGTATATTGACTACACGGCAAATAAAAACAGCAAATAGATGTGGGTTTAGGAATTGTTGTTTCCCTGCTTGATCTCAGGACGTCTGGGTCGAGTGGTGGCTGGAAAGCCCACATAGCAGAGTCCCTGTACCAAGAGAAAAAGACACGGTGAGGTAAATGATATTTGGGAGACCCCTTGGGATCAGGGCTGCAGGAGTTTCCTGGGTCCCAAAGATTATTATATAACAACCCTGAAAATTGTCTTTAAAAGTCTTTATACATGCACAATCTTTACTTAGCCACAGAATTGTGATTAGTCTGATTCATATTTACCACAGTCAATGCCCCCCATCTGTATCCCTGATTTTATCCTTTTGTTTCTCATCTCAGCTGGCTAAGAAAACAGTGCATCTACTAATAAAAAATGTTAAGTTTTCCCAACCTAAATCCATCGACAGATGAATAGATAAAGAAGATGTGGTACATATATACAATGGAACACTACTCAGCCATAAAAAAGAATAAAATAATGTCATTTGCAGCAACATGGATGGACATAGAGGTTATCATACTAAGTGAAGTAAGTCAGAAAGAGAAAGACAAATACCATACAGTATCACTTATATGTGGAATCTAAAATATGACACAAATGAACTTATCTTCAAAACAGAAACAGACTCACACACATAGAAAACACACTTGTGAAAAAAAAAAAAAAAAAAAAAGAAAACACACTTGTGGTTGCCAAGGGGGAGGAGGGGTGGGCGAGGGATAGATTGAGAGTTTGGGATTAGTAGGTGCAAACTATTATATATAGAATGGATAAACAATAAAGTCCTACTGTATAGCACAGGGAACTATATTAAATATCCTGTAATAAACCATAATGGAAAAGAATATGAAAAAGAATATATACATATATGTATAACTGAATCACTTTGCTGTACAGTAGAAATCAATACATTGTAAATCAACTATACTTTAATAAAATAAAATTAAATTAAAAAGTTGTTTCCCTAGAGGAAAACTACCATAAAAATAAAACAGGATAAAATTAATAAACAGGCTATATTGAATTCTTTTAGGTATGCTGTCTCATTTTTTGTTTTCTTTTTTATCCATTCAATAAATAGATTTAAATGACAGCATTGTCAGGCTTTGGAAGATTTACTGAGACTTTCTGAAAAAAAAAAGAAAAACTTGAGAATAAGAAAAATAAGTTTAAAATTTACATATCAGCTAAACAGCTCTAAAGTTGGGCTTTATAATCTATGTATTATGAATAAGAGCTGACATTTGAAAACTCTCTTTAAAGGGCAGAGTAGCCTTCAGATTTGAAACTCTTACTTGGGTGAATGTCCAAACAAAGGATGTGCCAACTAGGGAAAAGGTTGATTTGTCACAACAGAACAGAAAAATAAAAACCACGGAAGTATTAATAAAGTTTTTCCAAGCATGATCCAATGTTGAGAAAATATTAGCCAACAGACCATGTCCTTCTGCCAAAATTATCCGTATTTTAGAGAAAATGCTGTAGAGATACAGCAAACAGAATTCTATCATCATAGTCTCATTGTTAAAAGCACCCTTTTAGTGAGTTGGATGTTTCATACTCTTCCAGCTCTAATGCTTCTATTTATCTTCTTGTTCTGAGTTCCATGCTCACCAAGCAAACTTTTGATTCGGTTTTCTGTGTATGGTAGCCTTCCTAGTGGAACTCAGTAAATGTTCCTTGAATGAATGCTTATGTTGACTTGGGTATTCCAGCTAAGGTAAGACTCGTATTACTCTTTCTAAATTAATAACTTGACTTTTGTTTTGTATTTCAGCCTTGTAAGCTCACTTATGTTGGGTCTGTGCCTCTTTTTGTATTGATCCCTTTATCACTATTTAATTCATTGCTGTGGCAAATTAGGTTTCTGACCTTGCAGAAGGTCTCTAGACTTGGAGAGCTCTATCAAGGTATATCAGCTTGTGAGACTCCTTAGGAAAGTGGCGTGATGGCCAACATCTGACCACACATCCCCATTTTGTACTGCTTTGACATAGCAAGAAAGCTGAATTCTAACTAATCTGCCAAGATAGATTATTACTCTTTTTGAAGAGAAGAAGCAAGAACAAAGGTAGAAGCCTTAACGAGATAATTCCCTAAGGGTGGACTAGAAGGAATGATGGAAAGGGGAAGGTCGCAATAAATGTAAAAGATGAGGTTAGGAAAGGGTATGGGAAAGAAACTTGCAGTTCACAGTCAGAAACATTCAGAAACACACAATGAGAAAAAGAGAAAGATCTGAAAAGAAATTTTTCAAAACTGAGTGCTTAGAACAGGAGGAAGAGCAGTTTGCTAGGAGCAAAAAATAGGTGGGAAATTTCTGTTGGCAGAACCCAGGGAACAGTTGGACCAGGACCTCAAGTGACTATAATAAGCAGTTCAGCCTTGAATTCAAGGAGTTAACCTAAACGTAGAGAAAATTATAATATTAATTCAGCACCTAAACAGGAATTAATGCAAATTTCCTGGCCTTGAATTTGATGTTGGTAAGAGTAAATCTAGAAGTACCTGTAATAGAGCGTAATCCTATGCCAAATACTGCATTCAATCTATTGTGATATGTTGTTTTGAGTATATGAAGAAAATCTATTCTTACAGGGACATGAACTTGGAAAAGGGTAGAGTTTTCAGGTAATAGTGGGTATTCTTCTTTGATATTCCACCAAAATTTATAAGTAATAGTTCTTCAAGGTTATTTGTAATATGTAATATAGTTTCATTAGAACTATATCAAGAAAGTTTCTGTACTCTGTTTCATTAAAAAAAACCCTATATCAAATAATGTGAGACTATGTGACTACAGTTTACCTTTTTTATATGTGAGTTACATATGTATATATATATGGTTTTATTACAGCATAACCCAGTCTGTTTATTAGAACTGATTACAGCTCTTTCAGAGGAAAAGAGTGCTTAGAAGAACAAGGGATGGGACACTGAATCATGGTATGGTCTACGGGGGGGTGGTTGGGTGTTTCTCAATCCTTTGATCTCAAGATATTTTACACTCTTAAAAGTCACTGAAGACCCCAAAGAGCTTTTGTTTATGTGGGTTATATCTTATTGATATTTACTGTACTAGAAATTAAAGCAGAAGTATTTATTAATTCATTTAAGGATAATAGATTCATATTATAAAGTAACATAGCAGATTTTATTAAAATAACAATATTTTATAAAACAAAAAATGTAATTAAAAAGTTGCACTTACATTCTTTAAACCCCTTTAATATCTGCTTAAATAGAAGACACCTGGATTCTTATATCTGTTTCTGCATTCAGTCTGTTGTGATCAGCTGTTTTATTTGAACTACTTGAAGTAAATCTAGTCTCACACTGACGTGTAGCTAGAAAATGGAGGGGCATATTAACAGCCTTTTCAGTAACTGTGGATAGTATTCTCCTTCAGTACTACACCAAAGCTTAACAAGTGGTAGTTTCTTAAAATTTGTGCATAAATAAACCATATGAATGAACTTTCCATACTCTGTTCCATTAAAATCTATTGGTCTATCTCGTATTTCGAATAGATATTTTACTTGTGCATGATTTTGTAACACCATATACTGTCTCATTAGAAAACATTGATTCACTAAGTGACACATATATTCAAAATGTTGACATGACTCATTATACAATATCAAAAAATCACATTTGTTAAACTTACTCCTGGTCTCATCAGAAATATCTTTAAGTATTGAGAAGTGGGCATGCTCACAGAGGCAGACAGAAATTTTCCAAAATCCTAATTTTCTCTTGAAAGTTCTAATTTTATCTTTGCCAACAAACACTTTTCGTTGTCTTTGTTGAAGTGACAAACTCACTTTGTTCATTTGCAAGAAAATATTTGCCAGTTAGCCAAGTCTGAACATCTGTAGTTTGTCAGTTGCTCTTTCAAGTCAACATGATGCTTCATGAAAAAAGTGGTTAATTTAGTTTGCAACTCAAACCATCATGTAAGTGCTTTCCCTAAAGAAAACCATCATGTTTAATGTGCATCAGGACTTATTGCAGACTTTCCACATATTTGATTTTACATCAAATATTAAAATAATATGTCCTCAGGGTACATGCCCAGTAGTGGAATTCCTGGGTCATAAGGTAGTTCTTTTCTTTTTTTTGCTTTCTTTAATATCTTTATTGGAGTATAATTATTTACAAGAGTGTATTAGTTTCTGCTTTATAACAAAGTGAATCAGCTATACATATACATATATCCCCATATCTCCTCCCTCTTGCGTCTCCCTCCCACCCTCCCTATCCCACCCTTCTAGGTGGTCACAAAGCAGCAAGCTGTTCTCCCTGTGCTATGCGGCTTCTTCCCACTATCTATATTAGTTTTGGTAGTATATATAAATCCATGCCACTCTCTCACTTCGTCCCAGCTTACCCTTCCCCCTTCCATGTCCTCAAGTCCATTCTCTACATCTGCGTCTTTATTCCTGTCCTGCCCCTAGGTTCTTCAGAACCTTTTTTTCTAGATTGCATATATATATGTGTTAGCATACAGTATTTGTTTTTCTCTTTCTGACTTACTTCACTCTGTATGATAGACTCTAGGTCCATCCACCTCACTACAAATGACTCAATTTCGTTTCTTTTTATGGCTGAGTAATATTCCATTGTATATATGTGCCACACCTTCTTTAACCATTCATCTGTCAATGGACACTTAGGTTGCTTCTGTGTCCTGGTTATTATAAATAGAGCTGCAATGAACACTGTGGTACATGACACTTTTTGAATTATGGTTTTCTCAGGGTATATGCCCAGTAGTGGAATTGCTGGGTTGTATGGTAGTTCTATTTGTAGTTTTTTGTTTGTTTGTTTGGTTTTTTGTTTTTTTTCTTTGCAGTACGCGGGCCTCTCACTGTTGTGGCCTCTCCCGTTGCGGAGCACAGGCTCCGGATGCACAGGCTCAGCGGCCATGGCTCATGGGCCCAGCCGCTCCGCGGCATGTGGGATCTTCCCAGACCGGGGCACAAACCTGTGTCCCCTGCATCGGCAGGCGGACTCTCAACCACTGCACCACCAGGGAAGCCCCTTTTTTAGTTTTTGAAGGAACCTCCATACTGTTCTCCTTAGTGGCTGTATCAATGTACATTCCTACCAACAATGCAAGAGGGTTCCCTCTTCTCCACACCCTCTCCAGCATTTATTGTTTGTAGATTTTTTGATGATGGTCATTCCGACTAGTGTGAGGTATATCTCATTGTAGTTTTGATTTGCATTTCTCTAATGATTAGTGATGTTGAGCATTCTTTCATGTGTTTGTTGGCAATCTGTATATCTTCTTTGGATAAATGTCTATTTAGATCTTCTGCTCATGTTTGGATTGCGTTGCTTGTTTTTTTGTTATTGAGCTGCATGAGCTGCTTGCAAATTTTGGAGATTAATCCTTTGTCAGTTGCTTCATTTGCAAATATTTTCTCCCATTTGGAGGGTTGTCTTTTCGTCTTGTTTATGGTTTCCTTTTCTGTGCAAAAGCTTTTAAGTTTGATTAGGTCCCCTTTGTTTTTTTTTATTTCCATTTCTCTAGGAGGTGGGGCACAAAGGATCTTGCTGTGATTTATGTCATAGAGTCTTCTGCCTATGTTTTCCTCTAAGAGTTTGCTAGTGTCTGGCCTTACATTTAGGTCTTTAATCCATTTTGAGTTTATTTTGTGTATGATGTTCGAGAGTGTTCTAATTTCATTCTTTTACATATAGGTGTCCAGTTTTCCCAGCACCACTTATTGAAGAAGCTGATTTTCTCCATTGTATATTCTTGCCTCCTTTATCAAAAGTTAGGTGACCATATGTGCGTGGGTTTATCTCTGGGCTTTCTATCCTCTTCCATTGATCTATATTTCTGTTTTTGTGCCAGTACCATACTGTCTTGATTACTGTAGCTTTGTAGTATAGTTTGAAGTCAGGGAGCCTGATTCCTCCAGCTCCGTTTTTCGTTCTCAAGATTGTTTTGGCTATTCGGGGTCTTTTGTGTTTCCATGCAAATTGTGAAATTCTTTGTTCTACCTCTGTGAAAAATGCCAGTGGTAGTTTGGTAGGGATTGCATTGAATCTGTAGATAGCTCAGGTAGTATACTCATTTTCACAATGTTCATTCTTCCAATCCAAGAACATGTTATATCTCTCCATCTGTTTGTATCATCTTTAATTTCTTTCATCATTGTCATATTTTTCTGCATCAGGTCTTTTGTCGCCTTAGGTAGGTTTATTCCTATGTATTTTATTCTTTTTGTTTCAATGGTAAATGGGAGTATTTCCTTAACTTCTCTTTCAAATTTTTCATCATTAGTGTATAGGAATGCAAGGGATTTCTGTGCATTAATTTTGTATTCTGCAATTTTACCAAAATCATGGATTAGCTCTAGTAGTTTTCTGGTAGCATCTTTAGGATTCTCTATGTACAGTATCATGTCATCTGCAAACAGTGACAGCTTTACTTCTTCTTTTCCAATTTGGATTCCTTTTATTTCTTTTTCTTCCCTGATTGCTGTGGTTAAAACTTCCCAAACTATGTTGAATAATAGTGGTGAGAATGGGCAACCTTGTCTTGTTCCTGATCTTAGTGGAAATTGTTTTAGTTTTTCACCATTGAGAACGATGTTGGCTGTGGGTATGTCATATATGGCCTTTATTATGTTGAGGAAAGTTCCCTCTATGCCTGCTTTCTGGAGGGTTTTTATCATAAATGGGTGTTGTATTTTGTTGAAAGCTTTTTCTGCATCTATTGAGATGATCGTATGGTTTTTCTCCTTCAATTCGTTAATATGGTGTATAACATTGATTGATTTGCATATATTGAAGAATCCTTGCATTCCTGTTATAAACCCCACTTGATCATGGTGTATGATCCTTTTAATGTGCTGTTGGATTCAATTTGTTAGTATTTTGTTGAGGATTTTTGCATCTATGTTCATCAGTGATACTGGTCTGTAGTTTTCTTTCTTTGTGACATCTTTATCTGGTTTTGATATCAGGGTGATGGTGGCCTCGTAGAATGAATTTGGAAGTGTTCCTCCCTCTGCTATGTTTTTGAAGAGTTTGAGAAGGATAGGTGTTAGCTCTTCTCTAAATGTTTGATAGAAATTGCCTGTGAAGCCATCTGGTCCTGGGCTTTCATTTGTTGGAAGATTTTTAATCACAGTCTCAGTTTCAGTGCTTGTGATTGGTCTGTTTATATTTTCTATTTCTTCCTGGTTCAGTCTCAGAAGGTTGTGCTTTTCTAAGAATTTGTCCATTTCTTCCAGGTTGTCCATTTTATTGGCATATAGTTGCTTGTAGTAATCTCTCATGATCCCTTGTATTTCTGCAGTGTCAGTTGTTACTTCTCTTTTTTCACTTCTAATTTTGTTGATTTGAGTCTTCTCCCTTTTTTTTCTTGATGAGTCTGGCTAATGGTTTATCAATTTTGTTTATCTTCTCAAAGAACCAACTTTTAGTTTTATTGATCTTTGCTATTGTTTCCTTCATTTCTTTTTAATTTATTTCTGTTCTTATCCTTATGATTTCTTTCCTTCTGCTAACTTAGGGGTTCTTTTGGTCTTCTTTCTCTAATTGCTTTAGGTGTAAAGTTCGGTTGTTTATTTGAGATGTTTCTTGTTTCTTAAGGTAGGATTGTATTGCTATAAACTTCCCTCTTAGAACTGTTTTTGCTGCATCTCATGGCTTTTGGATCATCATGTTTTCATTGTCATTTGTTTCTAGGCATTTTTAAATTTCCTCTTTAATTTCTTCAGTGATCTCTTGGTTATTAAGTAGTGTACTGTTTAGCCTCCATGTATTTGTATTTTTTACAGATTTTTTCCTGTAGTTAATATCTAGTCTCATAGCATTGTGGTTGGAAAAGAAACTTGATATTATTTCAATTTTTTAAAATTTACCAAGGCTTGATTTGTGACCCAAGATATGATCTATCCTGGAGAATGTTCCATGAGCACTTGAGAAGAAAGCATATTCTGTTATTTTTGGATGTAATGTCCTATAAATATCAATTAAGTCCAGCTTGTTTAATGTGTCATTTAAAGCTTGTGTTTCCTTATTTATATTCATTTTGGATGATCTGTCCATTTGTGAAAGTGTTGTGGTAAAGTCCCCTACTATGATTGTGTTACTGTCGATTTCCCCTTTTATGGCTTTTAGCATTTGCCTTATGTATTGAGGGGCTCCTCTGTTGGGCACATAAATATTTACAATTGTTATATCTTCTTTTTGGATGATCCCTTGATCATTATGTAGTGTCCTTCTTTGTCTCTTATAATAGTCTTTATTTTAAAGTTTATTTCTTCTGATATGAGAATTGCTACTCCAGCTTTCTTTTGATTTCCATTTGCATGGGATATCTTTTTTCCATCCTCTCACTTTCGGTCTGTATGTGTCCCTAGGTCTGAAGTGGGTCTCTTGTAGACAGCCTATATATGGGTGTTGTTTTGGCATCCACTCAGCCAGTCTATGTCTTTTGGTTGGAGCATTTAATCCACTTACATTTAAGGTAATTATCGATATGTATGTTCCTATTACCATTTTCTTAATTGTTTTCGGTTTGTTATTGTAGTTCTTTTCCTTGCCTTGTGTTTCCTGCCTAGAGAATTTCCTTTAGCATTTGTTGTAAAGTTGGTTTTGTGGTGCTGAATTCTCTTAGCTTTTCCTTGTCTGTAAAGGTTTTAATTTCTCCTTCGAATCTGAATGAGATCCTTGCTGGGTAGAGTAATCTTGGTTGTAGGTTTTTCCCTTTCATCACTTTAAATATGTCCTGCCACTCCCTTCTGGCTTGCAGAGTTTCTGCCTAAAGTTCAGCTGTTAACCTTATGGGGATTCCCTTGTGTGTTATTTGTTGTTTTTCCCTTGTTGCTTTTAATATGTTTTCTTTGTGTTTAATTTTTGATAGTTTGATTAATATGTTTCTTGGCGTGTTTCTTCTTGGATTTATCCTATATGGGACTCTCTGTGCTTCTTGGGCATGATTAACTATTTCCTTTCCCACATTAGGGGAGTTTTCAACTATAATCTCTTCAAATATTTTCTCATTGCCTTTCTTTTTCTCTTCTTCTTCTGAGACCTCTATAATTTGAATGTTCGTGCATTTAATGTTGTCCCAGAGGTCTCTGACACTGTCCTCAATTCTTTTCATTCTTTTTTCGTTATTCTGCTCTGCAGTAGTTATTTGCAGTATTTTATCTTCCAGGTCACTTATCCGTTGTTCTACCTCAGTTATTCTGATATTGATTCCTTCTAGAGAATTTTTAATTTCATTTATTGTGTTGTTCATCTTTTTTTTTTTTTTTTTGCTCTTTAGTTCTTCTAGGTCCTTGTTAAACGTTTCTTGTATTTTCTCATTCTATTTTCAAGGTTTTGGATCATCTTTACTATCATTACTCTGAATTCTTTTTCATGTAGACCGCCTATTTCCTATTAATTTGTTTGGTCTGGTGGGTTTTTACCTTGCTCCTTCATCTGCTGTGTGTTTCTCTGTCTTCTCATTTTGCTTAACTTACTGTGCTTGGGGTCTCCTTTTCACAGGCTGCAGGTTCATAGTTCCTGTTGTTTTTGGTGTCTGTGCCCAGTGGCTATGGTTGGTTCAGTGGGTTGTGTAGGTTTCCTGGTGGAGGGGACTGGTTCCTGTATTCTGGTGGTTGAGCCTGGATCTTGTCTTTCTGGTGGGCAGGACCATATCTGGTGGTGTGTTTTGGGGTGTCTGTGACCTTATTATTATCTTAGACAGCTCTCTGCTAATGAGTGGTGTTGTGTTCCTTTCTTGCTAGTTGTTTGGCATAACGTGTCCAGCACTGTAGCCTGCTGGTTGTTGAGTGGAGCTGGGTTTAAGCATTGAGATGGAGATCTCTGGGAGAGCTTTTGCCGTTTGATATTACAATGAACCAGGAGGCCTCTGGTGTACCAATGTCCTGAAATTTGCTCTCCCACCTCTTAGACACTGGCCTGACACCTGGCCAGAGCACCAAGACCCTGTCAGCCACATGGCACAGAAGAAAAGGGAGAAAAATAAATAAATAAATAAATAAAATAAAGTTAGTAAAATAAAAAATAATTATTAAAAAAATTTTAAAGTAATAAAAAGCAGAAAAAAAGAAAGAAGAGAGCAACCAAACCAAAAAACAAATCCACCAATGTTATCACAAGCAGTAAAAACAATACTAAAAATAAAACAAACAAAACAAAACAGACAGCCAGAACCCTAGGACAAATGGTAAAAGCAAAGCTATACAGACAAAATCACACAAAGAAACATACATATACACACTCACAAAAAGAGAAAAAGGAAGAAAATATACATATCTTTGCTCCCAAAATCCACCACCTCAATTTTGGATGATTCTTTGTCTATTCAGGTATTCCACAGATACAGGGGTCATCAAGTTGATTGTGGAGATTTAGTCCACTGCTCCTGAGGCTGCTGGGAAAGATTTCCCTTTTTCTTCTTTGTTCACACAGCTCCTGGGGTTCAGCTTTAGATTTGGCCCCGTTTCTGCGTGTAGGTCACCTGAGGGCATTTGTTCCCCTCCCAGAAAGGACAGGGTTAAAGTAGCAGCTGATTAGGGAGCTCTGGCTCACTCAGGCTGGGGCGGGGGCGGGGGTGGTACGGATGTGGGGCAAGCCTGCAGCGTCAGAGGCCAGCATGACTTTGCAACAGCCTGAGGCGTGCCGTGTGTTCTCCTGGGGAAGTTGTCCATGGATCATGGGACCCTGGCAGTGGCGGACTGCACAGGCGCCTGGGAGGGGAAGTGTGGATAGTGACCTGGGCTTGCACACAGGCTTCTTGGTGGCTGCAGCAGCAGCCTTAGCGTTTCATGCCTGTCTCTGGTGTCTGCACTGATAGCCGTGGCTCACGCCCATCTCTGGATCTCATTTAGGCTGTGCTCTGAATCCCCTCTCCTGGCACACCCCGAAACAATGGTCTCTTGCCTCTTAGGCAGGTCCAGACCTTTTCCTGGACTCCCTCCCGGCTAGCTGTGGCGCACTAGCCCCCTTCAGGCTGTGTTCACACAGCCAACCCCAGTCCTCTCCCTGGGGTCTGAACTCTGAAGAAGCTGGAGCCTCAGGTCCCAGTCCCCAACCCTCCCGGCCGGCAGGTGAGCAGACAAGCCTCTCGGGCTGGTTAGTCCTGGTCAGCACCGATCCTCTGTACGGGAATCTCTCCACTTGGCCCACTGCACCCTTGTTGCTGCGCTCTACTCCATGGCTCTGAAGCTTCCCCCCTGCCACCCGCTTCTCCACCAGTGAAGAAGCTTCCTCATATGTGGAAGATTTTCCTCATTCACAGCTCCCTCCTAGTGATGCAGGTCCTGTCCCTATTCTTTTGTCTCTGTTTTTTTCTTTTTTTCTTTTGTTCTACCCAGGTACATGGGGAGTTTCTTGTCATTTTGGAAGTCTGAGGTCTTCTGCCAGCATTCAGTAGGCATTCTGTAGGAGTTGTTCCACATGTAGATGTATTTCTGATGTATTTGTGGGGAGGAAGGTGATCTCCACGTCTTACTCTTCTACCATCTTGAAGGTCTCCCTCTGTTAGTTCTAGTTTTAGTTTTTTAAGTAATCTCCATAGTGGCTGTATCAATTTACATTCCCACAAACAGGGCAAGAATGTTCCCTTTTCTCCACACCGTCTCCAGCATTTATTGTTTGTAGATTTTTTAATGATGGCCATTCTAACGGGTGTGAGGTGATACCTCATTGTAGTTTTGATTTGCATTTCTCTAAGAATTGTGATGTTGAGCATCTTTTCATGTGCTTTTTGACCATCTGTATGTCTTCTTTGGAGAAACGTCTATTTAGATCTTCTGCCCATTTTTTGATTGGGTTGGTTGTTTTTTTGATATAGAGCTGCATGAGCTGTTTGTATATTTTGGAGATTAATCCTTTGTCAGTTGCTTCGTTTGCAAATATTTTCTACCATTCAAAAAAGCACATGCATCCCAATGTTCATTGCAGCACAATTTACAACAGCCAGGACATGGAAGCAACCTAAATGTCCATCAACAGAAGAATGGATAAAGAAGATGTGGTGTGTGTGTGTATATATATATATGCGCACACACACACACACATACACACGCACACAATGGAATATTACTCAGCCATAAAAAGGAATGAAATTGGGTCATTTGTAGAGACGTGGATGGACATAGAGACCCTCATACAGAGTGAAGTAAGTCAGAAAGAGAAAAACAAATATCGTATATTAACTCATATATGTGGAATCTAGAAAAATTGTATAGATGATCTTATTTGCAATGCAGAAATAGAGACACAGATGTAGAGAACAAACGTATTGACACCAAGAGGGGAAAGGGGGAGGGTGGGATGAATTGGGAGATTGGGATTAACATATATACACTATTGATACTATGTATAAAATAGATAACAAATGAGAACCTACTATATAGCTCATGGAACTATAAACAGTGCTCTGTGGTGACCTAAATGGGAAGGAAATCAAAAAAAGAGGTGATATATGTATACATATAGCTGATTCACTTTGTTGTGCAGTGGAAACTAAGATAACATTGTAAAGCAACTATATTCCAATAAAAATTGATTAATTTTTTAAAAGGCCATAAAAAAAGAATATGTCCTCAGGAGTTGAGATTAATAATTAATCTCAAACTAATTTTTAATAATATGAACACAACTAATCATTTTTACTTAAGGACATGGACATTCTTAAGAGAAAATGGCTTTTTAAACTATGATTTCATGGTGATGAAGAAAAAATGACTACAAATACCATTTACAGTCACAGCCCTGATGCTAAGAAACCAACAATTTTAAACATCATCGCTTTTGCACCAGCATTCCAAATGTCCAATAGTGAAAAAGGCAAATAGCATCCTGGGACTATTAGAAAATAGTTTTGACTTCACTGACCCTTTGAAAGTGTCTCAGGACCCTCAGGGGTCTTCTGACCAGACTTTGAGAACCACTGGTCTCTGGCATGGGCTGTAGAAGAAAATTCCCTGATTGTCCAGATGATGGCAGTAGAAGGTTTTAAGAGGAGAGATATGAGGACCTTGGCTTTTACAAGAAGGGCGATACTTGTCTGGAGATGATCTTGGGGAGAGGGTGTTCCCATTTAGTTACAACACAACAGTGCAACCTATACCCCCCTCCCATTTATCTTGGATTAGTTTCACAGCTGATACACTAACATTTCCTTAGGTAACAAGTTGCTTGGATTTTTAGGTCAATAACTTATGGGCAGTTGTTATTTTATTGAGAAAGAATAGATTTCAAGATGTGCTGATTTTACACAAAATCAGAGCACTTCTTATTCATTCTTGTGCTCACTCATTAATTCTTTCAACCAAAGCTTCTTGAGCCGCCTGTAAAGACAAAGCATTGTGAACAATAGGCATGATCAATCCACATTGGTTGCTAGACAAGTTCAAAGGAGGCTAAAAGAGGTGAGGACAAGTTCTAACAAAGACACCTCTGCCTCCTTGGAACCTGGGAGAGCCCAGCAGGAGACAGACCACAGTGGTCAGAATCCAGTGTGTGCACGTGAACCCTACATGGAAGACCCACTGATTGGGGCAGCAAGTAGTTCTGTCCCGCTGAAAATACCAGGTTCCCCAATTCCAGGTTGGGTACCTCACTCTGACAATCCCTGTGCTTCCTCATCACTGTAGGAAAGTATCAATTTATCACTTCATCAAAGCATTAGTAGAAAACTTTTAAATCTTGTGCCCTTCTTGAAACGCTGACCTTGCATTTGACTTGAGGTACTTGATTCTCTTTAGATGGATGATGGTTATTTCCTAGAAAAACTGAACTATCTCCTGAGTTTTATTCTTTTCAGGCCCTACTTCAGCCACTCTTTTATTTCAGAGTAGACAATCTTTTGTTTTTGCCACCCATAATCTTTTTTCCATTCTTCAGGTACTAACCCCAGTTTTCCTTTACTGCAGTCACCCACCCCCAACGCAAACATATACACACACACATACACACACACACACACAAACATGAACACTCTTAGTCTGTACAATTTGGGAAAGGGCTAACTCCACATGCTTTCCCGAGCCAGATAGAAATACACTGGCCAAGATGACTTGATTAAGGATGGGCATGTGACTCAATGTGGGCAAATGAGAATTCAAAGTAGATAGAAAAAATTTTAAGTCTTTGGAGAAAGAAGCTCTCCTTTTGTCACTGGTGTGGCTTGCAGGAGATGTTTAAGTATATAGGTGGAGGCTTCCTTCCTTCCGATATGAAAGGCGAGTCTGACTATTGATGGCACCCACAGAGGTGGAGGTGTCCAAAAGGAAAGGAGATTGAGGCCTGATCTTAATCCCTGGTTTCAGCATGATGAAAGAAAGCAAGCTGTACCCCTGGACCTTTCAATTATGTGAATCAATAAATTCCATTATTTGCTTTAGCCATTTTGTATTGAAGCTTCAATTGCTCTCAGAGGAGTCCTCATTGACACATCTCCCTACCCAAGCACCAGGTACAGAACTACGTAGAAAACCAGAGAGCACAATTTCCAAATATACCACACTTGCAAATCTTTATGTCTTTCTTAATTTCTCCAGTATTAATTGCTCCATCTTCACCATGTTCCCTTAGCACTCTACAGATACCTAAAATTAAAATACTTAACATTTTGTATGATGCAATTCATTTTTATAGTTGTCTTAGATTTTGAGCTGTTTAAAAGAAGGAATCACATCTTAATCATCTTTATATCTCTAGTACTTAGCACGACATTTACCACATAGAAGGTGCCTGAAAAATTGTGATCAAATTAAATTTCCAGAGTAGGACAAAAGTTTGGAAATGGTCTTTCAGCTCTGGAGAATTCCAGCCTGGCATCATAGTCACTTGCTTGACCTGCATAATAGAGGTTCCCAGATGTTGGTGCCTTGGATGGTTTTAAGCCCATTTTTTCTCAGATCTGTTCCCGGACCTTTCCACTGGTCTGCTCTGTATAACAGGAGGATGACCTTTCATGGTTCCATGCTATCTGACTTCTGGATAGGTTCTACCAGTGAGTATCAGTAAGAGTTTAGAGGATGGAATAAAGGGAGAAGCCACAATATTTCTCCTCCTCTCTCTACTTCAAGCAAGGACTCAGGTAGTGGCTGTGTCTCTCCAAAAAATAACCAGATCCTCCTAGTCAGGACATTAGTTTAAACTTCACCTTTCAGCTTGATGGCCATGGCTCCTGGGCTCCAGGAACATTTCCTCCTCCTGAGGAAACTGAAAGCTTCCTGCTCTTGCTAATCTCTTGGTTACCTGTCCACTTTGGTTTTTCAACATCTTCCATTACTTGTATAATCAATTCCAAACATTTAATACCCTCTGTTTGAAATACTGGGTGGTTCTGTTTTCCTAATGGAACCTGACTGATACTGTCATGTTTTTTAAATGCCAGCACCACTGAATTATGTGTTTGTGTATGGGGCCCTCCCACACCCTCCAGTATAAGCCGATAACAGATCAAGAATTACCTCCATAAGGACAGTTATTCTCAGAAGTCCCTGTTAACATACAAGTCCTTTTTTCTAGATCATACCTTCCATAAGGAACTTGGGGTTGACTTATGATTCATCTGATCTCATTGAGTCACAAACCCAGAGTTTCTGCAACTCTCACTCCATGGAAACAGCTAAGACAAACTGGCCCTCTCTCCACCCAAAGGCGCTTGTAATGAAAACACACTCATTTGAAACAAGAAACTTTAATGTACCCACTTTCTTCCACTGGGTGACCTATGGAGGTGGGAGTGGTTAAGCAAGGACAGGTCGGGCAAGAAGACTCCTCTCAGCCCATGACAGGAGTTGGGGGGAACTCTGCTTGTTATAATTCCTCTCTAGGAAGGTAAAGGTGAGTTCCTAGCCACATCAGAGAAATCTCCAATTACTTCAATAAAGAATGCATTCCATTTACCGACAATGAGTATTCGTTATACATCAATCATGGTGCAAAGTGTAAGGGTGCAGGGAAGAATGAGGCACGTAAGCAAAATTGTGAAGTAGTTCAAGTTCATCTCGGTTATCCAAACACTCAGACCACTCTTTTATATCATGTTGACATTCTGCTGTCAGTCTTTATTCCCACCAAAACCTGTCATGTAAAAATCAGTTATACTAAAGTGTAAAAATTATCCTCTGAGGGGAGTTTACATTTCAGTGGGTATTAAAAACCTCAACATAAGGGATTTAATCTTCTTCAGTAAATCTAAAATAAGAACAACTTGTGATACTTATCCAAGTGCCTGGATGGCTTTCTAGCCTCTGAAATGAGACCACTATTCCTTGGTCTACATTTTCTGCAGCTCCACTCAGAGGTATTAAAAACCTTTTACAAAATATTGCATTTCACTGCCACCTATGATAAAATATGTATAGGCAAAGCCACATTTTCAATAACCTTGTGTTAGAAATAAGGAACCTCCCTGTGAACAGTCCAGCGAGTATTTCAAAATGTAACCTTGCTTTTCGCTTTCCCCTCCTTGCCCCACCTCCTCTCAGGGGACAAGGCAGCCCAGTGCAGGACATCACAATCCAAGCTGAGAGAAAAAGGCATCCATGCCTGTGGGGGTGAGAGGCTGGAAGTGGTGATGGGATACTGGTTACACACAGAAGAAGTGGCCAAAGAAGTAAATGTATTGAGGATAATGAGAGCCAGGTTTCTCACTGTTGGAGAAGGGGATTAGAAATATGGAAATGGAGAACTAGAATGAACCCTGTAGTATTGGGTTGAAATTAGAGATATGAGTGTGAAATTGTGATTTTTTAAAATATAGATGCAGAAATATAGATGTTGTACATGTGAGTACACATTGTGTGTGTGTGTTTGTGTGTGCATTCCTGACCTCTGTTCACTGAGAGGATCTAGGAGTAGCAGTGCTCCAATAGCCATGCACCCATCTAGCACCCAGATGTTAGTTTTTTCAATACTATTTTCCACTAAAAGAAACCAGGGCTCCTTGGAGAAATGTTAGATTCCAGGGCAGGGGAAGGTGCAGAATGAGCTGAGACAGGATCACACTGCTGTCAGAAAGTAAGAACATGGGGACGAAATGTCAAAAGGGCACAGAAGCCAGCTTGGAGATGCTCCTCCTGGCCAATTAAGAAAAATATGCATGTGAGAATAGATGGTAATAGTGATAACAGTCTTACAGCCCACTGAATAAAACAGGGATCCCTTAAATCCATAGTGGAAACATGAATAAATTGGAGGTTTAATCAGAAACAGGATATTTACATAGTCTCAAAGCACATCCCCACACAAATATTTGTTAATCACAAAGGAAAAAAAGAGTAACTTTGCAGTGGAGAAGCCTAGCAGACACCATCTTAATCAAGTGCTGAAGTGAATATACTCCATTAGAGGACAAATCAATTTGCCTGATAGGACCCAGCATTGCTTTTGTGATCTTCCTGCCAACAATGCAGAATCTGGATCTAATCACAAGGAAATCTCGAACAAACCCAAATTGAGGGGCATTCTGTAAAATAACTAGCCTATCATCTTCAAAAGTGTCAAAATCATAAACAGCAAAGAAAGACTGAGGACCAGTGCCCGACCAAAGGAAACACAGCTAAGTGAACGAGTTACCCTCGAATGGCATAGTCAGTGATAATAAAGCAAGGTTAACCTCATGGTTGTTTTAGCTGTACTATGGCTCTGTAGGATAATGTCCTAACTTGTGAAAATATACACTGAAGTTTGTGGGATGATGCATTAACAGGTTGGCAACTTACTCTCAAATAATTCAGCGGAAAAAATTGTGTTTGCAATTTCTCTGTGAGTTTGAAATTGTTTTCTAAACAAAAAGTGTAAAAATGTAATCTCATTCTGTATCTTGCATATACAAGTTCAAAGTTTGTCTTGTAATCTTTATTGTGGTTGAATCCAATTTAAGTTAAAATACAAAATGCTTAACAAATACAAATCCAATACAGGTGGGAAACAATATTATCCATGCTAGTATTTACAACTCTTTAATCTTTTCAAAAGATAACAACTTAGACTTTAGATAACACTTAGACCTTTTTGCCTCTAAGAGATAAATTATCAGACAATCTTCAAGGAAATCAGTGCTGTGTAGATGTTTTTTGTCTACTAAAGTCCAATTTGTAGCATAGAACTGATGGAATACTGTAGCAGAAAGCTTAAATTATGAAGTGGTAATGCTCATACACAGTAATTAGAATCCCCATCCTACATGCTATTTACTTTCTCTGAGAAAACGGACTTCTTTCTCTGACTAGGATACTTCACAACATGTCTTTCCAAACTAAAGAAATTCATTCAACACTGGTATTTTTAAAACCAGTGAGAACTTCTGGTTACACAGGTAGATTTAACAAGTATTTCTTTAAGAAAAAACAATTTTCAAGGGATAACTTGCACTTTACTTGTTACATGAACTTACAGTGCATTTGATTGCAAGCAGCAAGATAATTACCAAAGATACAAAATAAAGTTTATTAAATATTCAATTAATTAAATATTTGCTACTTGTCAATCTCCTGCAAGGCCTCAAGCTAGATACTGTGAAGGGGAAACAAAAAACAAAGGAGCTTTCATCTTCAGGAACACATCTTAATGCAATCATATCTATCATTATTACACAATTTACTGATAATCAGTGATCCTATCAAGAACTATCACAGGGAATTCCATGGTGGTCCAGTGGTTCAGACTCGGTGCTTTCACTGCTATGGGCTGTGTTCGATCCCTGGTCGGGGAACTAAGATCGCACAAGCCATGTGGTGCAGTCAAAAAAAAAAAAAGAAGAAGAAGACTATCACAGAATACTTCCAATTATTAAAATCTACATTCAGGGGAAGAGAGGTGTCTTAATAAATCATCAAAATTAAGGGAACTCAGTTAAACTTTTCCCAGAAGATGACAGAAGTGTAGCAAGTGTTCAAGTCTTAAACGTGATTATTAAGTTAATGCTTAGTGTCACTGTATTTGTACCAGAAAGAGCAGAAGGACCTCCCCCATTCTCCTTCACCAAAATCAAACAAAAATATACAAGAGATAATAGGTTAAAGTGAATATCAAGAGCCAACTTACAAAATTAAGGGATGGAGGGACATGTGTGTAAGGGGAGAGGGGTGTTGCCATGGAAATGGGTTGAAGGGTTTGTGACTGATTATATCTATGAAAAGTAATGTTTCCCCATCAATTGACAAAACAATGACCTTCACAGGACTGCTCCCTGCTCTGTTGCCAAAACACGGGACAAAATTAGCCAACCTGTGCCCCATGCCCACGGGCAGCTCTGCCTGCACTGGTACCTTGTAATCTGTTTCAAACCATGCTAATGCTATAAATTGACAGCCACTTTGTCTGATCAGTTATTAGCCAGTTTATCATTAACACCACCAAGTGAATGAGATGTATGGCATAAGTCATTAAAGTTTAAATAGCCATTTATATCCTGGGGAAGTCCTCACCAAAATTGTATTGACTCTTTTTGAGCTGTGGAATAGATGCTTTAATTCGCTATATCCCACCCCCACCCCGATAACTCTCCTCTTGATCATTTTATTAGAGGTATCCTGCAGTGAGAATCAGCAACACGATCCAAATGAAAATTCACTTTAAAAGGAAATAGTATCTACTTTTATGAATTGGAATGATAACAAGATATTAAGCGGAATCCCTTGTTTAGGAAAAGGTACCACAATCCTATCATTCTGGGAATGCATTTAAGTTTTTCACCAAACATCACTGAGAGATGTGACTGATCAGCCTTTACGGCAAGGGAAGATTTTTAATACATTCTGAGGTTTGCAACGCCCACCACGTTGTCACGCAGGTTGAAGTAGATGTATTCCGTGTGTTTTAAAACACACCAGTGTTTACTGCTTATATACCCAAGTATATACTGCTTATAAACTGCAAATCTGAGACAGATGACTTAAGTTAGTTTGATTAAAAAGATCTGATTTTCTTTGTGCTGAAACTGACAGCAAAATGGCACCCCATAAATTAGAATTCTAGGAAAGAACTGTTAGTAGGGGTTTTTGTGTTTGTTTTGTTTTGTTTTCTCTCCACAGACACGTTTGGGGTGGTCTGTTGGTGACAACTTTTAATGGAAAGAGGCTCTCACTTTTCGGCCCTTCAGAGGCTGTGGTGGACGGTGATTGCTCAACAAAAAAGCCGCTGCTTTGCCCTCCCCTGTACACAAGAGGGTGCGGAATGTGGCCAGCTGTTGAAAAAAAGAGAAGAGTTCGTTTTAGCATAGAAAGTCACGCCAATGTTAATGAATTGCCCTGCACAGAAAGTTAAGAAACTTATAAGCTTTCTTCTACTGGGAACTAAATGTATTTCAATGAAAATTTTCTAAGTTATGGGTCATACATCATAAAGCAACCCTTCTGCTAGATTCTTATCACAATACAAATACCTATGGGTTCAAAAATTAAGTATATAAGCTTTCTTAATTTGAAGATCAAAGTAATAAGAGGAAACAACATTTAGAATGTGGTTTAAAGAGTACATATCTAGAAATCAGAGAATGTCACCTGCAAAGGCATAATGGGACAGTGGAAAGGGTTTTCCAAGCTGGGTCCCAGTCCTGGTTCTGCCACTAGTGAGCTGTGTGACCTTGGGAAAATCATTTATCGTCTCTAGTTTCCTCATCTATAAAGTGAAGCATTGGATTAGATTACCTCAATAGGTGTCATCCAGCTCTTGGAATTACACTGAATACTCACGAGCACTCCAATATAACATGGCCCAAATTTTCAAGGGAACCATGTGGTACTCATCCTACAGAATTTTCATCTTTTATGCACTGTTTTCCTTAAACAGTGATTTTTCTCTCACCATATGTGTGCCTTGTCAGCAACTAACTCTGGGAAAAGACTAGGAGTCTTCAACCACTTATAATATTTCAATACAATTTAAGCGATATAGGCATATTTCTCAACACAAGGGCTTACTTTTTCTTATCTCTCACACACACACACACACACACAATGCTTAATTATCTTACAAACTTCATATAGTACACAAAGTGTCAAGAAGAAAATAGAAATTACGAGAAATCACATCACAAAATATAACCACTGTTAACATTATGGAGTATATCCTTCTAGATGTTTCGTTATGTACAAGCACTATATGCACATGCACCAGTACACACGCTTGACATGTTTTATTGCAAAATAAGCTCAACTATACTTACTCTTTTGAAACCTTATTTTATCACTTAATGTATATCCTTCACACGTCAATAGATATATCTATGTCACTATTTTTAATTGCTGAAAAGTTTTCTATTATAAGCTTGTTTTATAAATTATTTAGCAATTCCTTTGTGATTTAATATTACTTTTTAAGACTAAGCACAGGTGTATAGTAGTAAAATGAAGACTGGGTAAATTACCTGAATAATTTTACTGTCTCAAAAACGTTCACTAAAAACATATTGCCACACAAGTAAGTTTTTGGTGTCTGTTTTGCTGTTTTGAGTGAGTACAAAGTATTAAATTGTTGAGAATGAGAGCCTTCATTCTCTTAAGTTTCGTTAGTCACCTAATCAAAGAGTCAAGGAAATTCAGACTAGGACACATATATTAGGTTTCCATCATCATCATTTACCTGAAGCCTAAAATATTTCTCTTAACAGTACTAGCCAGGATGGGAGACAGAGGTGATGCAGGTCCTTCATAATAAATAGGCAATAGTTTATAACCGCACTCTATGGAGATATGTTCAGGTATCATATACAAGCAGCTGTGTATTTCCACAAGTCATATTTTGAGGTGTCTTTTCAAAGAGTATAGATATGAGAAGAATAAGACAAATATTTACAACTCGTTATTACTCATGTTTCATTATACCAGATCATTATGGCTAAAGCCAGACGGGACATATATAATTCTCTGGTAAAGTCAAGTAGCAGAGGCTAATGAAATCTAACCTCCACAGCCACAGAGAAGATGTCCAGCCTTCTGCAGATCATGATGATCCAGGTCTATCTGGAGTGGCCACTCCAGGTGACTGTGCTGGAATCCCAAGTCCTGAATCAGGGCACTGATTTGCCGGCCTCACCGAACACAACTAGCCTCCCAGGGAAACTGTCTATTCCTCTGAAGATCTTGGCTTTATTTATCCCCCTATCCCCCTTTGACTCCTCTGCAAATTGATCATGGCTCGCTACCTCTGCAACACCTTAGCCTCATCCATCTAGAACTAGAACTTACTCTAGATCTTTCTCTGACCAGCCTGCTCATTTTGGTAAGAGTCTCTGAACCTGTCCTGATGTCTCATCAAACCCCTTCCCTTTCTGGTGCTGGATCGTCCTCCTGGTCCCTTAGCCCAGCTAGGTAGACCCTGATCTGCTAGGCTCTGTTTAGATTGGCTCCTATCAGTGTCATACCCTCACCAGGCCTCTGGCTTCCTTTAGGCAGAAAATCTGTCCCTCTGTCACTAAGGCTGACTCAGTATCTAAACAGCTCCTGGCAAGAATCTCCCCAGCTCAGGGTGAAGGCTGTTTTGCTGTTTTCTTTGGCTCTACTACTGAAAGTTTAAATTTCTTCTGTAGTGACCCCAGTAAGCAGAAATACCCTTTTCTAATGTTTTGTAAACAGCTTTGATTAGTCACTCTAGTGCTCAAATGTCTTTACTAGCTCTCCACTGCCTGCCGAAGTTGACTAACAATAAAAATTAGCTCTCTCTTATAGAACATGGTGGGCCACGTACTATGCTAAGTGTTTTACATTACATATCACATTTAATCCTCCAAACAAGCCTATCAATAATATACCATTATACCCATTTTAAACATGAGGAACTCGAGGGAGAGTTAGGAAATTTCAATAAATAAGTCGTCTGGCAAATAAGCCATGCACTAACCACAGCACTACACTGTATCTGTAAGTTTTTCTTTTTTACTTTCTTTTTTTTTTTCCATTTTCCCCTAATCTCTTCTTATTTGCTTCTTATTATGGAAACTGGCAGATATACAGAAGGATAGATAGAGTAACATAATAAACCATCACCCAGCTTCAACAGTCATCAACACATGGCCAATTCTGTTTCATCCACACTCTCACCCATTCTCTCTCTCCATCTCCGAATCCTGCCCAAACTGTATTATTTTGAAGCACATTCCAAATATCATATCATTTCAGGTGCAAACATTTCAAAATATATCTCTAAAATATATAACATTTCAAACCCTATTAAGGCTCCAAAACAAAATTGTTAGCATGGCTTCCAAGCCTCTTGACCACCCAATTCCAACTAATACATCTAGATTATTTCCTATTATTCCACACACAAGTCCCACTCTAGGTCGGTTTTGTGAAGGGGGGCGGTCCAAGAGCATCTGAAAGAAAAGATTTTGAGGTGATTCTTAAAACTTGAGATTCCTGGACCGCCCCCTCAGACTTCTGAATCAGAGTTTCTAACAAGGCCCAAGGATCCACATTTTGGTAAGCTTCATCAGGTGATTCTTGCATACTCTCAATTTTGACAACCACAGGTACAAAGTTGCCCACATATTTTTTGCACTTCTCTTTTTTGCCTTTATTTATGCTATTCTTTCTTGAAATACCCCTTTCCTTTATACTCCCAACCTGTCCCCACTTTTTGAAGCAACCCAAATGTAAGCTCTTTCATGAAGTCTCTTCCTGATTTCTCCACTGAAAACTAGTCTCTCCCCTTCTGAAATTGCCTTACACCCTATATTCTCTTACAGTACCAAGCAAAGCCACTGTGTTACAGTTTTTCATGCATTTATTTTATCCCCCCTGTTAGATTATAAACTATGGGAGGACAAGGGCCTTTTTAACACTTGTTTATACCTCTTGCATCACGCCTTGCAAAAATTGGCAATTATTAAACAATTCTAGAATTGACTTATACTGTCTTCTAAAATTTAAAACTTTAATTTCAAAGATAATTAGTTTTCTATAGTAAGTCAAAATTAATATTCAAGTGAATGAATTCTTTCCTCAATTCACACATAGTCTGAAGATGCAGAAGTTAGGGAAATTTTCCTAGATTGTTAATTATCATTAATTACAAAATAAAAAATTTTACTATTAAAAAAGGACATTAGAGTTTTGATTCCAGATATACTGGACTAAGACTCTGCAGACAACCTTCCTGTAGAAAAAGACAACTGTGAAACCCAGACACAATACAAAAAAACAACTAGCTGCAGGTACTGAAGAGTGAACAGAAGTAGAGGGATTCAGATGGGGAGTTCATGCTCACTTGGAGATATGGGAGCCCTCAAGTGAGTTCCTGTCTCTCCAGTTTTTCACTTGGACAGGGTGGAGTCTGCAAGGTACATAGAGCTGCTATGGGGCATACCTGTCTTGCAAGGAAAGAGCAACAGAGGGGATCCCCAAACTCATACCCAAGAACTACACATGTACTGAGACTGAAGCTACTGCACAAGAAGGAAAATCTGCAACTCAAGCCCAGCCAAGAAAATTACCTGCCAACACAAAGGAAACAGTACTCATCAGAGAAAAATAACAGATCCAGAATCTCCACAACTTAATGTTCATAACATCTAGAATGCAATAGAAAATTACTCAATATACAAAGACTCAAGAAAATGGAATACATTCTTAAATAAAGAAAAATCAACAAAGTGAGACTCAAGATTACCCAAATTTGGAAATTACAAGGATTCTAAAGTGGCTACTTCAACTACCTGTGTGTTATATGAAGTTAAACAAAGCATACTTTTTAGTGCATGAGAAATTTCAACAGAGTAATGGGAAGTCTCAGCAGAGAAATAGAAATAACAAAAAAGAATCAAGTATAAATTTTAGATCTAAAAAATATAATTTCTAAAACAAAAATTCACTGGATAAAATTAACAGACAAACTGACATGACAGAGAAAGAGCAAATGAACTTGAATATAGATCAATAGAAATTATCCACAGTGAAGAACAGAGATTTTTTAAAAGATTTCAAACTAATAGAGCCTCGGAAGGAACCTGTTAGATGTTATTAAAAAGTCAAATGTTTGCATAATTAGAATATCATATATGAAAGCAACCTAAGTGTCATCAACAGATGAATGGATAAAAAAGATGTGGGTGTGTGTGTGTGTGTGTGTGTGTGTGTGTGTGTGTGTGATGGAATATTACTTGGCCAGAAAAAAAGAATGAAATTTTGCCATTTGCAACAACATGAATAGACCTGGAGGGTATTAGCTTAGTAAAATAAGTCAGAGAAAGACAAATACCATATGTTTTCACTTATGTGTGTAATCTACAAAATAAAACAAATGAACAAATATAACAAAACAGAAACAGACTCAAGATAAAAGAACAAAATAGTGGTTACCAGAAGGGAGATGGCTTGGGGAAGGGCAATATAGGGGAAGGGGATTAGAGGTACAAACTACCAGGTATAAAATGAAGAAGTTATAAGGATGTAATGTACAGCACAGGGGAATATAGCCAATATTCTGTGATAACTTTATGTAGAGTATAATCAATAAAAATAATAAATCACTATGTTGTATACCTGAAACTGATATAATATTGTAAGTCAACTGTACTTCAAGTAAAAAAAAGAATATCGGAAGGAAAGAAAATGGGACACAACACACATAAAAATTAACTCATAAATAATAGAACACTTAAATGTAAAAGCTAAAACTATTACTTAAAGTAGGAAAAAGTATTTTGTGGTATATAGTTAGGCAAAGATTTCTTATCAGGAAACCAAAAGCACAAAACGATAAAAGATAAATTGATAAAATGACCTTCATCTAGATTAAGAACTTTTTAACTTTTGCTCTTCAAAAGATATAGTGAAGGGCTTCCCTGGTGGCGCAGTGGTTGAGAGCCCTCCTGCCGATGCGGGGGACATGGGTTCGTGCCCCCGTCCGGGAAGATCCCACACGCCACGGAGCGGCTGGGCCCGTGAGCCATGGCCGCTAAGCCTGCACGTCCTGAGCCTGTGCTCTGCAACGGGAGAGGCCACAACAGTGAGAGGCCCGCGTACCGCAAAAAAAAAAAAAAAACATATAGTGAAAAAAAAAAGGCAAACCACAGACTGAGAGAAAATACTCTTTCACAGTGTTTTGAATGCTCCCTCTTGGAAAAGGCCTTTAACTCCAAACCTGAAGGAGGAGCAGGAGTGTTTATGTACTGTATGATTTCATTTAAATAAAATTTTAAAATGATAACATTCTAGTGACAGCATCTCAGTGGTTGCCTGGGGCCATGGACGAGGAAGAAGATGGAGTACAGAGGGGCACAAGGAAACTTTTTCAGCCAAGGGATCCATTCTATGTCTTGATTGTAGTGGTTGTTACAATAACCAAAATCGTCAGCTGCACACTAAAATTCATGAATTTTATTGTATGCAAATATCGTAATAAACAAAAAAAGAAAACAAATTCTTTAAAAAGGAGTACAGAATTAAAGCCAAGTATTCTGCACATCAAATTGCAGCAGGTCAGTAAGCCACTATAGATAATCTGGCATAAACCAAAGAGACTTGGCAAGAGAAGTCAGCCTTCCAAAGAATGACAGATCTGTTATCAGAAGTAGCAAAAAACAGTGTATCTGTTTACTGGCCTGGCAGTTAAATCAAGCATTCCCGTAAATGACTCTTTTTCTTTGGGGAGAAAAATGGACTTGGATCAAGAAAAAGAAAATGAAAACCATCTGATTTGCCCCTTAGGTCAAACGATGACTTGGCAAGAAATAGCAGCAGGAAAAAAACCTAGAAAAAAATTGGCACCAACTTACTAAAAAGAGGATTTAATCTTCACAGATAGTGACATTATATGGTGGAATTGAAAAATAAATAAAAATACTATTTTCCAGTGGTTTCTAAAATAAAGAGCTGCTAAAATTGAGATTAAAAATTATCCTTTGAAAAGTAATCCTTAAATCAATGGTATACACAAAAGACATTTTCATTTTACTTTATATAAAAGAGTTAAGCAACTAAATAATCTTATCAACCCTTTCATGCTTTGGATTTTTAAAATATGCTTTCTATTTTAGAACAGTTTTGGATTTACAGAATTCTTGCAAAGATAGAATAATTAGTTCTCGGATACCCCACACTCAGTTTCCCGTTTTATTTTCTTTTCATTCACTTTTAAGGACGCACACAAAAGTTTCCCGTTATTAACATCTTGCATTAGTGTGGTATATTTTTCACAATTCGTGAACCAATATTAATACGTTATCATTAACTGAAGTCCATCCTTTATTCAGATTTCCTTTGTTTTTACCTAAAATCTTTTTCTGTTCCAGGATCCTATCAGGAAATGGCATCATATTTAGTTGTCTTTTCTCCTTGAGCATTTCGTGATTATGACAATTTCTCAGACTTACCTTGTTTTTGATGACCTTGACAGTTTTGAGGACTACTGATCAGGTATATTGAGAATGTCTCTCAACTGGGCATTTTCTGATGTTCTTCTCATGGTTCAAATGGGATTTGACTCTTAAAATATCTTTTGCTTCATTCTTTAAATCTTAAAATCACCACAATAATTTGGATTATTACGATATTATAATCATCATGATAATTTGGATTATTAAGATATTATAATCATCATAATAATTGGGATTATTACTCAGATAATCATTTCAATCTGGTTAAAAATAAAATGTCTGAAAGTGTTCCTGCTGCAGTAGATTTAAGTGAATGCCTCAAAGTGAATTACCACTCACACTAAAGCTCTAAAATACAGCTATTATTTTATAAACTCTAACTGCATAAAAACCACATTAATAATTAACATTAATGAATTGAGCTTCAAATAAGATACAGTAGTGAATTCACAGCTAGGCAGTCAGTCATTCCTAAACTTGCAGGGAGTTATTTTTGATTCGGTTAACTTTATATATTTTAAGTAACTAAATATATATTTTGATATATATTGTTTTCCAAATCACAGGTGGATTGAAAAAAATTATTTTCCAACTGGCTTTAAGGAATAAAGAAATTCTTGAAATATGAGGGAAAACATTATTCCCTTAATATTACTAACTTGATGTTATAATGTATTAACTCTTACTATTAACCTATTCAAATTTAATAAAAGAATGTAAAAGTAAACAGTTTAGCACATGAAGGGGAGGAAAATGAACTCCATTAATAAAGCCACTGAATCTGTGACAGGTCATTTTTCTCATGGTGCAACTCACCTTATTTATGATGGAAAAAATTCACAGGAATTTCCGTGTCAGTCAAGCTCCGGATTTCTACCCAAACTTTTATAAAATGTTTTAATACGTATGCCCCAGATTATTATTTGGCTTTCATTCTAAAGACAAGGTCGACAGAAGTTGGATGTGTTCAACACCCCAAGGGGAAAAGTTACCTGATATGACCTTCGTAAAGGTGAAACAGCTCTAGTCTTTGATTGGACGAAAGATATAAACCACTAGGGAGGTGGGCCAGCCCAGGACAGGAGTACTTTATTAGATGCAAAAATTACTAGGCTATGTTCTTACTAAGATTTCGCAGCATATAATTTGAAACGGAAGACAAAACAAAACCCGTTAGGTACAGCATCCCAGAGCACAGAGCATCAACCCGGCGGATTTGTCAGTCACAGGGTGGGTTCACAGCTCTGGCCAGAGTCTCTGGGCATCAAAGACATTCTGAGACTGACTGACCGACTGACTATGGGGGCTCTATAAGCATTTATCAGAAGAACCAGTGAGGAAACGTCCTCACAAGAAGAGTACAGGCAGCCACCCACAGCCTCTTAGCAAATGCTTAAAGCCCCTCAGGCAGCTTCACAACAGTTTTGTCAATAAAAGCCAAAAGATCAGATGGACTTCTTAAATTTAACAAGTACGCACATTTCTTAGGGTGCTATGCCCAAGGCTGTTCTCACCATTCCCTTTCTAAATGTGAGATCTGTAGGGGAGGCAGGTCCAGGGACTGAGGTCAAAAAGGAGACTATCACCTTTTGAGATAAGCTTCTCTCCTGATTTTCCCATTTGTATCCCAGACTGTTAATATCTCAGACCACACAAAAGAAAATAAAAACAAACAAGTATAGCCCTTAAAGTGGCACTTCACTTCCACCCGTGCCTGTTTGCACATTGCATTTCTAGGAAATGGGAAAGAAATCATCTAATCATAGAAGGTCAAATAAGAAAGGGACATAAATCTCATCTGGTCCAACCACCCATCTGACTAATGAAGAGAAAGGTAAAGCCTTAATTTCAGGCTTCACAACAGCAGAAATGAGGGCAGGGTTTGAAAAACACACACACACACACACACACACACACACACAAGATTAAGCCCAGTTTCCCCTAGTGAATCAGGATCAATGTGGAAAAAACGATATACCTGTTGAGAGCTGATGTTTATAGGTTGTTTTAAAATGATCCATGTGACGCTCTCTAGAAGAGGTGGGACTGTAAGCGAACCAGGATATGTCCAATAATCCCAGCGTGGAGGAAGCAGAGATAATGGGTCAAAATTTGTGAATCGAGTTTGTTTACCCTGAGGAAGAAAAGAGAATTCCCACAAATTACAATGGGAAAGCTTTACACAGACCTCAAAAAAACATACATCCATTGAAATATTATTTCACTGGAATTCTGTAATTCATGGAATTATTTAGTATCTGCTTTTCATATCTTAAAAAAAAAAGAATCTGCCTTAATCTAAAAATTTAAGATGAAGTAGCGCATCACCTAGATTTATTTAAGAAGCTCAAGATTGATTTTTAAATGTAAGTGGTCTTTAAAATGTGTTGCCACTAAAGGCTTACTCTGCAAAACTCCAACAAAAGAAACTAATTATGCAAAAATAGATGCATTAGTGATTGTTTTAGATAACTTAAGACCCCTTCATAATTTTCAAGAGATAAGTGGTAATAAACTACTTCTGTTCTATTGGTCAAGTATGTTCCAAACCTGCTTCCAAGCCGGCAGCATATGCTATGTCAAAGTCTAAATTTTTAAAGGAAGATAAGAGAATTCAGGAGAAACCAAGGAATATATTAGTCACTAGTAAATAGCAATTAATTTTACCTTTTCTTTAATGGAATCCAAAATATTGGTAATCTTTTGAAGTTGGGGATTATGCTCACCAATCTGAAAACACAACATTTCAGAAGAAATGGTTACTGTAGCACATCAGGTCTGCATCACTCCATTTCAGTCACTATTTTTAAATTCTTTTAAAAAAAAAAAAAAAAAAACCTAAGCCAGCCCAGAACAAGCAAACAGTGATTGTTCTATAGTGAGGCTCTCTTTCACCTGCCAGCCTTATCACGCCAGAAAAATCGAAACAACAAGATAATATTACAGGGCTCCTTGGCTGAACTATAACTTCGATTCCAAAACTAGCAGTAACAGCTTCTTATTTGTCAGCTTTATGAATGTTCAGGGTACAGATTCTCTCGAGAGAAACTTTGCTTAGGAAACTGTTACATAACACCTGCACTATTAAACCAGATGTGACTTTCAGACCCTAGATCCAAACCAACTATTGGTGGCAATCAAAACATTAGAGGAAAACATCTCCCACTTTCAGCTTAAAATGACTTGAGGTCCTGAATCAAGGGAATATATCACCATGAGGAGAATCCTTCAGAAAAATATATGTACTTCTTTTCATTTATTTGGGGTGTCCTGAATCTCTCTGAGGGTTTTAAGTCCTTGGGATTCAAGTATAATGCCTTGCCCCACTTGGATCTCACTGCCACCACCAGACTTGGGGACCAAAAAAAGGAGCTGCTGTTATGCATGCCAGTCTCTGCTCTGCCCCACGCTTCCCCCTGTCCCAGTGCAACGACTTACAACATCAACATCACGCAGAGTCAGGGGCATATCGAAAGTGCACACCCTAAGGAATGTGGTCGCAGTGGGAGTTGAGCAGCACAGCCCACCCACAGGTATTATGACAATGATACCTGCTGTGGATATCAGACAAAGGAAAATACAACAGAATCTTTTTAAATGGTCAGTGTGTTTGGGACAAAATACTATTGTGGTCAAACTAGTGCTTCAAGAATCAAGAACTTGGGCTTCCCTGGTGGCGCAGTGGTTGAGAGTCCGCCTGCCGATGCAGGGGACACGGGTTTGTGCCCCAGTCCGGGAAGATCCCACATGCCGCGGAGCGGCTGGGCCCGTGAGCCATGGCCGCTGAGCCTGCGCGTCCGGAGCCTGTGCTCCGCAACGGGAGAGGCCACAACAGTGAGAGGCCTTCGTACCGCCAAAACAAAAAAAGAATCAGGAACTTGAATTTTACCCTATCCTGTATCTCCAAATATTGAGCAGTCAGGAAGAGCCTATTATAAAGACTTTCTTCTCAAGATCTCAGTTGTTACTTCTGCTACTATTGTTGCTGCATCTGCGTTTGCTATTCACAAAAAAATGATCAATGGACAATGAGACGTTTCATAAGACAATGTTCCTAGGGTAGTTCTGGGCCCTTAGATGAACCATAAAATAATATACAAAACTTTAAAATTCACTTCAAAGGGAAAACATTAAACCTAGAACTAGTTTACTATTAAAAAATGGTAGACCGTCTACCCCATGATTGAAACTCTTTATCCAACATGGCTGACTAGTTATTCAAAATGAAATTAGTGATTCTCACCTGTAGAAATACGCCCAAGACAGCTAGTCCATCTGGCTCATGAGCTGCCTCAACAAAGCTGGGGTATTTGTCTGAATTCCAGTGAACAACGTGGAGCTGAAAGGGAGGAACACAACATAATTCAAATGTTTTTTTAAACACCCTTAAAAACATAAATACAAATAAAACATTTATATAGATCTTCTGGTGTTGTGCACTTATATGTATAATGTCCGAATCTTCCTCTTTACTTTTGTCTAAAAACTAAAGTACACAGGTGAAGGACCATGTCACTTTGGTCTGTGGCGGACTGTGCTGAAGTCCACATCACTAGAAGGCTCTGCAGCATCCTGTCAAGCCTCTCTAGCCCTAACAATCTCCAACCATTGCTCCCAAGTGACTCAGGGCTCCCCCATGTCCACAGATGGGACTGCAACTGTGCAACCTTCAATTAGACCCCAGCTGGCGGCTGAGTCCAACGCACGAGTGCAGGGTCACAGGCAAGTGGAGAAGTCAACCTCCACACAGCAGGTATTTGGGGACAATCCTGCTGCTGAGAACAGCGCCAGTTGTTCCTGAAACTGCCAGTCAAATGTTCATCGCTGCAGTTTAAGACTTTTTATGGCTTGAAAATGCAAATTCTCCTTAGGGGTAATTATTTTTAGCGGTATTTACACATTTTCTAACTTCTAAGAATATGTTCAGATCCTCTGTTGAGAGCAAGTTTTAAGAGGGAAAAAGAGGCTTCAGGGTCTTGTAAACAGAGACATCTGAGGAAGAAAATGAGAGGCAGCTGGTGCTACTGATGAGAGGGGAAAAAAGAAGGAAGAGACAAGGAGTTGGAGAACCTGGAACTCTAGAAAACAGGCTTCACCCACTTCACAACTTCCAAAGGTGTCCTAAATGTCCTACAATAGTAAACAATGCAGTATCCCAAACTCACAAACAAGCGTGAAGGGTTGTAGAATGACAGTAAGGCAGAAGACCACTCTTAGAGGGTCTTCATTCCTGGTTAAGGGAAGGACAAACTGAGATAGAATCCAGAGGGCAATGCAGGCATCCAAATGACTTGGCCAAGATCATGACTCGGCCATGTTGTCCAAGGACCCTCCATGAAGGATGGACTTCAGATAAGATCTCTTTCAAATGAGTCCTTTTGGCACCTTGGGGAGGAAACACTTACTTATGAAGGGTTTCATGCACAAATCACCTTTCTGGCTGTTACAGAGAGAATTTAGTATATTCAAATGAATATTTTTACCCCTTCCTTTAAATATAACTTCACATCTCACAGGCAACTAATATGGGAGGCTTTCTAGATAAATAAGAGTTACCATAAACTGGGAACTATAAAACTATAAAGTAGTGCACCATTCACGAACAATCAAGGAAGACTGTGGCATATCTAGATGGAAAATACAGAAGCGGATTCTTCTGGTGCCATGTTCTATGTTGATGTCAGATAGCTGGGAGAGGCACAAAGCCTGAAAACATTGGATGACGAAACAAAATTCATGTGGTTCACATGAGACAGAGGATGTTCCACTGTAAGGAAGAGGTAGGAAAGTATGCTGAAGTTGTTTTAAGTGGCTCCGTTGCCAACATAATTCACTTTGTAAGAGATGACACCAAAGAGATAGAAAGATGTGAAATGCCCTCTTTATGTTCACAACTCCAACGGATTAGAAAATGAATGTGTAACTAAAGAGACATGAATCTATCTGTATATCCTTCCACTGGTTAAAAACAATTGTTTGAAATATTATAGGAGACTAAAGCAAGAAAAATGTTTTGTTTTTTTAAAAAAAACAAGTCCTTCTCTCTGCCACACACTTTGCTTAACTGGCAGCAGTATCTTCAGAGCCACTGATATCAGCTTTATTAGCATTTGTATTTGAACTAAAACTCAAACAAACAACAAACTCACATTTTCTAACAGTGACAGCCACAGTGATTTGAACTGAATGACAAGAAGTTATAGTAGCCACTGTAAAAATGGAAATAACGGCTTCCCTGGTGGCGCAGTGGTTGGGAATCCGCCTGCCGATGCAGGGGACACGGGTTTGTGCCCCGGTCCGGGAAGATCCCACATGCCACGGAGCGGCTGGGCCCGTGAGCCATGGCCACTGACTGAGCCTGCGCGTCCGGAGCCTCTACTCCGCAACAGGAGAGGCCACGGCTGTGAGAGGTCCGCGTACCGCAAAAAAAAAAAAAAAAAAAAAGGGAAATAAGATTCTTCCCTACTGGAAAGCAATTTCTAAAGAATAGTATTTTTCAACTTTAGTATTTTTAAATTGCATACTATTGCTTCATAAAATGTGCTCATTAATGTTGAAATTGTAATTTTACTATCAACTACATATTTAATACACTCATTATGTATTTGGCATAAATTGTAATCAGATAAAGTTCCAAATATGCAGTGAACTATTAGCCTACTTTTTGTAGATAGGTGATTCTCGGGATAAAGTCTTTCATGAATTAGATTACTTTAATATCTGTAATCATTAGATTAGGCTCCAAATTAAATTTTTATAGGTTACAGCTTTAAATGTGGGTGGGTGTTTTTTTGGTTTTTTTTTGTTGTTGTTGTTGTTTTGTGGTACGCGGGCCTCTCACTGTTGTGGCCTCTCATGTTGCGGAGCACAGGCTCCGGACGCGCAGGCTCAGCGGCCATGGTTCATGGGCCCAGCTGCTCCGCGGCATGTGGGATCGTCCCAGGGGGCATGAACCCGTGTTCCCCGCATCGGCAGGCGGACTCTCAACCACTGCGCCACCAGGGAAGCCCCATATTTTTATTTTTTAAGAGGACACAACTTCATGATAGTCCTGAAGTTAGGTACAAAAGTAGCTGGAAAAACTAAACAACCCCTAGGAATCACTTATGATAGCCAAGCACAAAGGGATCCTTTTGAACCTGAAACCCAATGCAAATGACTCCCAAATACCTCCATCTCCCACCCTGACCTCTCCTTTAAACTCCAGGTTTGTATCCAGTAGCCTATTTGAACACGAGACTAGAATATCTATAGTTGTCTCTCCAACTTAACATGTCCAAACAGACAGTTCATTCCTGTCTGCAGCCTGCTCCTCCCTGGACTTTCCCATCTCAGCAAATAGCACAGCCATTCTCATGGTTGCTCAAGCCAAAATCTTAAGAGTGCTTCTAGATTCCTCTTTTTCCTTCCTTCAATCTTGACATCCTTCTCCTTGGCAAATCCCATGGATTTTACCCCCCAAACATATGGATTCGTCTAGCTCTCTTCATCTCCACCACCCCATAGTACAAATCACCATCATCGCTCATGTGAACACGTTCATAGCCTTCTAGTTTGTCTCCCTGCTTCTTCAATGTTTGCCCAAACTCTTAGCCACGGAGCAGCTAGCTATACTTTATAAAATATAAAGCAGAACATGCCATTGTCCTGCTCAAAACCCTCCATTGTCTTTGTCCTGCTACATGAAGATAAACTCCAAACTGCTCACCAAGCCCCCCAAAGCCCAACTTGGTGTGGCCCCTGCAGGCCTCTCTGGAACATGGCTAATAATTCCTCCTCTCTCATTAACTCCAATCCTGGAAGCCAATGTCTTTGTCTTCTAGAACATGCCAACCTCATTTCTTCCTGAGAGCACCTGGACCCGCTGTTCCCACTTACCAGAAAGATCTCCCTAGATTTCCTCAGAGTGGCTTCTTCTGGTCATTCAGTCTCAATTCACTGATCATCTCAAAGAGGCCTTTCTTAAGCACCCAGTTACTCTACCAGATCATGTGGTATTGTTCCTATCAAAGAACTTACCACATCCAATTTATTTATTTGTTTATTGTCAACCTTGAACACCCACCAACCCTGAGGTCTGACCCAGACTTCCTCTTCTTCCAGTTACATTCCTATCTCAAGCCAGAAACACTGACTCCTTCCCTCCCTCACCCTCAACCCCAAGTAATCACCAATCACCCCACTGAAGTGGCACTTCCAGCCAGCCAGCCCTCCAGCTGCACTATGTCCTATTACCTGGAACATTCCCGAAAGCCTCCTGACTGGTTCCCTTTATCCACTCCTGCTTCAACCCAATTTATTCTCAAACTATAGTTTGAATGATATTTTTAAAACATGTATATGATCACTTCCTGATTCAAAGCCAATCAGTGGCTTCTTGTTGCACTAAGAATAAAGTTTGCAATACTCACGTGACTTACCTTAGTAAGATGAGATGCCTCTAGCCTCCCAACTTTACCCCTGACAACTCTCCCCTTTTTACTTCGTGCTCTAATCACACTGGCCATTCTGTTCTTCAAATATGTGAGAATATGTTATACTGTTCCCCAGCCCCAGTACTCACACATGAGTCTATGCAGGCGCTCTCCCCTTTGCCTGGCTCACTCCTGCTCCTGCTTCAGGTTTGGGTAAAGGCTTTTCCATGAGGAAGTGTTTCCTGACCCATCCCTCCTCCTTCCCAGCACTCCCTTCAGGATGAGCACGAGTAAGATGGGCCAAGATGGGGGACATGCTAGGATCTCAATGAACTCTTAAAAGAATGAATGAATGCATGCATGCATGAACAAATGAAATAAATAGCCTTAAACATACATTAAAGAACAGTGTGAAATTCCAGTCAAAGCTTCATCTTCTTCAAGAAGGAAAACCTACAAAGATGGCCCTTGCTCTGCAAGTAAGGACTCTGAGCCTCTGACTAATTTCAGGATATATGAGGGCCCTTTCCAGGAAACCACTTGCCAACTCAGAGTCAACCTCTCTGAGAGTATACTTTGAAGTTTATGAAGTTAGAAGGTGTAAACATAAAGCAACGTGACCAATTTTCCTAAGCGGCTTAGGAAAATTACAGTTCAGTGATCCAAAGCCAGCTCTTAATCTGCACAAAGCTTTTGAAAGTTAGAACATGTCAAATTTAGAACACAAAACTTTAGAAAGCTAACATGAAAACTATTCAGTAGGTGATATAAACTGAGACACTGTACAGATTCAGGAGTTCTGCTTTGTACATTCTTGGCATCTTTTGTCCACTTTGGATGTAGATTTTATTCCTCCCAAGGAAAGTGCAGGTCCCATACCCTAAGCACTTGGCCTCAAGCAAAAGTGTTTTAGTAGGCAAAAAGGACGTTTTGGTTGATAGTCTCAGAGAGCAGATGTATAAGTCAACAGAAAAATAAAACTGGAAAGAAGTCTGTTTGCTGAATCTCTCTGAACAGCAGGGCTATAAAAGAGTGTCTCAACTTCACAGGTCAGTAATCACAAGAAAAATGAAGAAAAACTGTACTTGCCTGGTAACATTTGCTCTGTCTTGCCTAGGCGACTCACAAGCCACATTATATATTTTCACATAAGTAGCTTTGGTTGAATCACACAATAATTCACTTTCATCTCATGGTAAAGCTGGGTGTTAGCAATATTTAACTGTTTTTTTTTTGTTTTGTTTTGTTTTGGCGGTACGCGGGCCTGTCACTGTTGTGGCCTCTCCCATTGCGGAGCACAGGCTCCGGACGCACAGGCTCAGCGGCCATGGCTCACGGGCCCAGCCGCTCCACACCATATCCCCTGCATTGGCAGGCGGACTCTCAACCACTGCGCCTCCAGGGAAGCCCAATATTTAACTGTTTTAAAGCTTGAAGTATATTATGCTTTGTCCTTTAACCAGAGGATTAGAAAAAGTAGAATATTATTAATGAATATGATTATAAGGAAAAGAAGTTCACTCCCCAATGGAAAAAAAACAAGTCAATGAACACTTCATCCTATTCTGCTTTACCAACGACCTGAATAATTAACAGAGACTCCATTTTAATACCTGGGGTTGTAGAGGTAATGTAGAGCTTAGGAGAGTTTGTGACTTTACTTTTTTTCCCTACGAGGAACTTGGCCACTTACTATTAACTCTATTATATGGACTTTACGTGATCTTAGTATATATTTGTGTCTGGACCAAATGTGTACACAGTTGGGCCTAAACCAAATGTTTCTTTCTCTCCCTTCTCACTGGCTTTTCAGGAAATACAACAGAGTTTGTAATTGGTATTGGACAGACCTGGGTTTCAAGCCATCTCAACTGCTTCCTAGCTGGATAAGCTACTTAGTCTCTCTAAGTCTCCAGTTTATTCATTTCTAAAATGGCACAAAAACCTTAATCTCTAAGACTCAAAAGGGCCAAACGTGTGGCTCTCATGTTGATAAACTCTCATGCTGACAGAATAAAGCGATTTCAGCCACTGAGATACCTAATCTGGCATAAGGAGAGTTGTCTTCTGTGTCCCCAAAATCCCATCACATAGAAAAACTCTGAATGATGAATACAAGTCTGATGGCTCACCTCTGCGGCATATCTCATGCCGTCCACCACGTGTTCAGAGCCGTGATCATCAGTGGACCCCCAGTGAAGGTGAAACTGTCGTAACCTGTAGCTTCCAGTGAGAGGACCCCCACGCAGAACTAAACATCAATACATTTTAAATTGTCAGCAAGAAAAAAAAAATTACACATCCTGTCACAACCCACAGCATCTCCCTGGATCACTCAACATCTCCATGTCCTTCAAGGAATTTTTTATAAATGTCATTCAGATGGCTGACTGGAATACAACTTTTAAATATATGAGGAGTAAAAACAAACATTTTAAAAGGTTAAAGAGTCCACAATACAGGTTTTTATGGAATATCTTGTAAATCAAAACAGACACACTGGTTAAAAGTAGCAGAAACTGGGAGTTTGTAGAGGTAAAGAATTGCTCTGTTCAATGGAGAATGTCAGCCTCTCTAAATAAAAATGTGATGTGCTAAGAGCTCCATCTTGAACACGGTAGAGCAGCCTAGCAATACGGTCAGAGAACAGGCTTCAGCGTTAGGAGTCCTGGGGCTCACGTCTTATTTACTAACTGTGTCATCTTGCACAAATCCTTTAACTTTGAAACCTCAGCTCTCCTGTCTATAACCTCCAGAGAGTAATGTTACCTCCTCCTGATGCTGTTGTAAAAACAGAAGAAAAATTGAACACAAAGCACTTATCACTGCCTGGCAGAAAGTCAGCATGCTGGACACGTTAGCTATTATTACTATTTTATTGCTGTTATGATTACTACAAAAACTGGCAAAGTAAGCATGTCTTTTATACTTGAATTCTATCTTCTTGGGGAAACATGAAATACAGGACAAAATTAACACTTGTAAAATAATCCATCATATCTTTGTCACTTTGGCAGAGTATATTTTAGTACTTTGCCTCAACACATATGATCTCTAAAACCGTGGCAATAGAATCATATATTAAGTATACAGAAAAGATTTTTAGTAGAAAACATAGTCCTAAACTGTCTCCTCCCAATTAATCTTTATTGAGCATGTTTTAAAGGATATGTGAAGATGTGGAAGCATCGCATGCTGATAACATCAAAAGCACTGCTAATCTCTCATTGACATTCCAACAGGATTAAGTGTTTTATTGGTATGGTGCAGCCTTTAACAATAGTTTGATTTAAATTACCCTCCTCTTCAGAAGATATATATATATATATATATATATATATATATCTCAAAATTTGTCAAGAATGATGCACCTTATATAAGAAGCAAAAGATGTTAAGAGGTATCGCATGCAGTTTTCTACAAACAACAACAACAAAAGACAAGATAATACATTTGACTAAGGCACACTCCTCTTTGAGCTATACTGTAGGAGAAAGAATGATCCAGACTGCCATCTGTATTAACCAGTACAACTGAATTCATTTCTCCCTTACTTGGTTTGACTCGGCTGAAGTTGAACCTCAGTAATTAAGAGTTGGTATAGTAGTTGGAATCAGCAGATGTGGGAATAGTCCCAGCTTGGCTACTAAACTATGCCACCTTTCAAAACTCATTTAAGCCTCTATGGGCTTCAGCTTTCTTGTCTATATTTGTGATTGTTTGTTTAATTAGGAGATTGGACTGGATGTTCTTTAACTTCTACAATTCCTGAAACTGCCTAAGGAAAATAAAATGGGAGCGTATATAATAAAATCTTTTGTAAGGCTGAATGGTTGGGGCTTCCTTTAGATTCATTTGCATCCAGATTTCTTTACAATAAATAAAGATAGCTATGTTCAGAGCTCTCTGAAAAATAAAAGAGATGGGAGAACCACTTACACCAGACTCTAGGGCTTGCTCTTCTGTTACTCTGTCACAAACAGAAAATTGTACTGTTTCTTCTCCCATGGAACAGTGTTCACGAGGGCAGAGACCATCTGCTCGGGTCTCTGTTGTACCCATCCCATCACCTAGCATAGTAACCATCACAGAGGAGATGCACAATAAATATTTGATGAAGGAATGAATAAAATATTTGATTTGTATTTAAACAAACAGTTTCAAAGATGATTCACAGATAAATTAATTTAAAAGGCTCATTTCCCTGACTCCATATAGCATGGATGCAGTGGCATTCCAAACAAAAAGAAATCAACAGCTCTAGTGTCTCTTTTTCCCTCGTTATTGCGTAATAAGACCTGAGCTGAACCGAGAAGTCATTCCTTCACAGATAAAAAGCAGCTTAGAGAGCTTGAGTGATCAATGTGGAATTGACTTTGGGAGAAGATGCAAACAAGCTGGCTCAGGAGAAAGAAAGTGATACCAAAAGACACACACATTATTAGGGAAACATCCAAGAGTACTGGTTGATCTCTGGGAAGCCTGCTCTGAATCCAGGGTTTAAAGCCAGATTAGCACAGCTCTGCTTAGTTAAGCAACAGAGATTGCCTTACTTTTTACATATCTGGACTTGGAGTGTTTTAACTAAAATATCCAACCTGGGACTATGATCAAATGTCTAATCATGAAGACCATTCTCCTGGAGCAGTGCTCTACCAAAGAAACACAGAGTGGGAAAAAATGAGTCAAAATACCAAGGTTAAACGCCAACGTTGAGATGGTCTATAATAAAACAACTAAACAGCTAAACTATGATATAAAATGAATAATGATGACAAAAATTGTTTTTTAATGAGGATGATTTAGTGTTTTAAAGAGTCAAATTCTTCATCTTACTTTCCAACCTAGATGAATAAATATATATTGTTTCCATCTTATGTTTGAAAACTAGTAATTATTTCTCCAAAATCACACTTAGCATATATATATATATATAAAACACTTCACGTATCCCTCCACTAAGATTTTAAAAAAAGTCTATTCCAAATAAAACTTTCATATAAGAGATCTACAGAGATCAAGAAACCAGAGTTAATTTTAAAGTCTGAGAAAATTTTAATAACTTAGTAAAAGGAGATCTGTCATTTGCTATATGCTGCAAAGACCAACTAGGAACATATGCATTACTCTATTGAACTTAACTTTTTTTTAATTGTTAGTAATTTGCTTACTCTACTCACTTTCTGAAACTACACTGTAGTCAGCTGCCTAAAATGATAAGCAAGGCTGGCAAAACAAAATCAGAAAAAAATTCATTTAGAAAGCAAAACACTTGTCTGTTCATGCATTTACTGTCTATCTCACTAGGATACACACTCCTTTAAGGCAGAATTGATCTCATTCTCTTGTATACCCAATGCCTAGGACAGTTCCCGGAGCAATAAATGTTACTAACATAAAGTAAGAAAGAGACCTCACCTGTAGAAACACTCCCCCACAAACTTCAGTTTGTAAGGATGCTACTGAAGTGACCTGAGCATCACTAAAGCGCATAGTCTTAGGACTTGTGAATCTAATAAAAGTCATGGACTGATCACTGTATGGTAAAGAGTTCTCTGAAGTAAAACTAAATGAACAGCACATCTATATTTTGCTTGGAATCTAGGAAAAGAACAAAGAGCACAGATCTGCCAGGATTATAGTGAGAGAGAGAGAGAAAGAGAGAACGAAGATAGGAATGGTCCTAGCTACTGGGGCTTGAATTCTTTTCAGAGCCAGGACAGTCTTCATTAGTCTGGCTTCTGGCTTCCTTTGCTCTGAGCATGCGCACACCAAGTTACTCTCTGATCACTCATTCATTCAACAATTCTTAAGAGCTTACAACGGGTCAGCAACTGTGTTCAATACTAAGTACACAATGAGCAAGGCCATCCCTATCCTCAAGAAACTTATAGAAGGAAACATAATTATAATAAAGTTTTATAATACATCATTGTCACAGATTGACAATTTAGTTTCCTGTATATCTTGGCTCGGGGCGGGGGGGGGCGTGGATCACACAACTAAGGTATGCTTACCCCCCATCTTTTTCTGTTTTTTTTCTTTTTTAATATATAATTTAAGATCTTGTACATTTGGTTAACTTCAGGCAGTTACCTAGAACTAGGTAACAGGATTATAACTGAGAAATTGACAATTTTTAGAGATGAGAATTAAAGAACAGTCACTGAATCCATCAAGTTACTAGCATTCCTAGTAGGCCTTTCTTAGCAAGAAAGCTGCTTCCTTCCTTTTAACATATTTTTAAAATTTCAGCACAACATATCTTATCCACAGAAGGGACACAGACCATTATTATTTATTATTATTTTTATCACTAGTTATTAGTAGTTATTGAGTATTTACTATATGCCAGGAACTATTTCATTTATTAAAACTTAAAAATTAGTACCACAGCCTTTAAAAATTAAATGTTCAAACAATGAATAATCCACCAATGTTCAAACTATTTAGGTGTCAAATGGTAAATATTAATTGATTTCTGGTGGTTTGTAATTCTACCGGGACTTCACCTACATATACTAATGCAATCTGTACCCTAATGCCATACCATGGTGTTGTCCATATCCTCCAAGAAACATCATACCAAAAAAATGCTTTTAACTGAAACATACGTTTATTGAGTACCCTCTGTGTGCCAGGCACCAGGCTAGGTAAATGAGTAAGACACAGCTGTTGCTCACAGGGAGCCTTTAGCTGAGTGGAAAGAACCAACTGGCAGTCACAATGCAATGTGGGAAGTTCTGTAAGAGGACAGGCCTGGGATGCCACAGGAGGGGTGACGGGGCCAGTCAGGTGTGATTCCCAGAGAGGGGGGACCTTGTCTGTGTTCCGAAAAACCAGAAGCTAGGGGGAGAACACCCTTGTCTGCTACAGCCAATTGGAGAGTTGTCTCTAATGAATTTCTTCCTGTGTGAATTTCACATCTACCTGTAGCTTTTTAAAGGACTATTAAAATTTTGAGGAGTGGCTCCCCACAGGTTAACCACTGGTTGTGCTGCTGCCCAGCCAAAGAAGCCCTGCCAGGACCATGAGGAAGGTTTCACACCTGTGGTCTCTTGACTGGTGGGATTGAGAGTTAACCTTGGTAAGAATGGCTTCTTTATAAAATGGAGACTGTTTTACTCAAGTTAAAATGGCTTGTTACAGAAGTATCTTTGTGTTTTTTATAGTTTGTACCAAAGAAAAAGAAAAACCAGCAACAATTTATTTTAGCCATGGCGGTTTCTACGTTTTAATTAATTTAATCCCCCAAATTACCATGAAACATTCTCTTCATTTATCTTGAGATAGAAGAACGAGAATCATGACCTATATATATGTAGCTTCTGTCTCAGAGGAATACTAAGTACTTTATGGATATTTTCAATTAACCCTGGTAATTTCATTGTGATCTAGATAGAAATGAGACCTTTGCTTATGGGAGAGGGCACACACTACCCATCACAGACGCAGCGTCAAACCTGGAAACACAGACAAACTAATTCCACTGATTAACCCAAAGTAGAGGGAAAATGAGAGGAAGAGAGAGGGAAAGAGAGGGAGAGAGAGAGAGAGAGACCAGGATCATCACTGAGCAAATTAAAGTAAGAATTTTTTATGACTAAGGTTTTTTATGAGAAAGTTTTAGATGAAGTACAATCTAATCATTTCTTATTCTAAAAGTAGGAATGGATAGCCTCAAGTTTTTGTTTGAGAGATCATAAACAGTATCAAACTACCATTATGGGTGGTATAAACTTTGTACTTAGAAACCTCGGACTACTTTTATAATGTACTATCACATCAACCATACCTATTAATACAGATTCATAAAACTGAGGGCCTGAAGGAAAGACAATTTAATATATGTAAAAAGTGAGGTTACTTCTCCACCCACCCAAAAGTTGGAAAAGTACCATGTGTTCATCTTTCCTTATGCATCTTTTAAATTGCTCTGATGAAAGCGAATCACGTTTATGAATTTAACAAATATGAGGAAGAAATGTAATGGGCTTATAATTTTTGCTAACAATATAGCACTCCATAAACACAAGATATTATTACTAAACTAAATCTGAGCTTAATGAATAAGTGAAGACTTTCTTCCAATTAAGGATTTTTAAAATTTATTTTTCATTAATAGAGTAAGTACAGCATTATCCTAATATTAGACTTAAGATAAAAATAATTTGTCGGAAGCCTTAAAAAGTGTTCCAAAATATGATTCTCTCTGATCTTCTCTTTAATCTTACTTTTAAACTTGATATCATCTACTCTTTGGGCAGGAGGTATACTTGAATAAGGATTAAATGTTCATTTTAAAAGGAAATGCTCTTTTCTACTTCACTCAGTTTTTAAATTAACAAATAAACTAGTTGTTTTTTTTTGGTTGGTCTATTATTTATTCACCGTGTGAAAGACATTATTCCACGAACTAATCAAACAAAACTTTTACTCTAAGTTCTAGCAAAGTACTAATAAGGAACACACAGTGCATAGGTAGTTCAAATATGAAAGATAAGAATGTGCCATCCAATCAACCAAGCTCCTCACCCCAACCAAGCAAAAAAAGAAAAGCCAACCTGATTTGTCCTCTGTGTCATCAAAGTCAACATTGAAGGAATGGCCACTGTTACTGATGATTTTAGCTGAGCTTGTGTCGTACTTGATACTAAGAGGTCGGAGGGAAGAATCATATTTCACTTCTTTGGTTTTAATCTCAATTGGAGATTGTTGATCTCCATCAGCAATAGGGAAAAATTCATTCCAATGAATAGGACCTTTAACATATAGGACCAAAAGAAAAGGACTGAATAAGTTATTTCATTCAGCAAATGCTTGTTGAGTGCAATGCACTGTACTTGACATTGAAGAAAATACAAAGATTAATAAAATACAATCTTTACCCTCAGCACTTTAACATCTAATTGTTTTGTTTTGTTTTACAAGACCAACTGCTTTTATTATAGGTATGGAAACTTCCTGGTTTGCCTTAATTCATCTTCAGAATTAAACTCACCCTTGTACACAAAAGAGCATGTTAAAAGTACTTCACAAATGCCTTCTACTGAACTAAAAGCAACACTACAATTCATCATTGAAAACAATGGGATTCAGTCTCAGCTCCAAGAATGAGCTGTGAGAGCTCCACAGGTCAGGTTTATGGGCTGAAAGAACTAACAGAGCTGAGAAAGCTGTGTAGCAAAAAAGGGTGTAGTTCTTTAAAATGCTCTCCCCACTTCTATCACTCACTGTATCTTCACATGTCACCCAGTTCTCAGCTCAATTTCCTGTGAATGTGCAACAGGCAAACTAAGGAAATATGTAAATTTTTCACATATAAAATGACTGTACCATGTCAGGAAATGTAATATTGTTGGTTTTCTGCAGTAGAGTCAGGCAACAATTTATTTCTCTCTTTCTGTGTTTCAGAAGGTCCTTCCAGGGTTGTTTTGCCAATATTACATTTGAATTCCAATACAAGGTACAATTGGCATCCTGGTCCTCATTCACAAAGTCAAAATCGCATCAAGTTCCCAAATCGAACACATGTTTGATAAATTGAGGTGAAGCAATAAACTGACAATTCCCTTGTCTACTCTCACTTCTCTGGGAGACTCATTCAAGTTCTGCCTCTCAAAATCAACAGCCAGGTTGCAGCTTCAAGTAAGCTCCAAGCCAGTCTATAGACTTTATAGGTTAGAGGTTCTTATTTCCTCCTCTACTCTGCCTGTAATTTACACCACCTCCACCAGGTCTGTAGAGCATGGCTGCTGACTAAGCTTTTCCCTACTCCACTAACCAACTAACTTGCTTTCTCTAAAAGTCAAGTACTAACTAAGATGACACAGCATGACAATGAATTAAGCATTTGTTACTAACAACAACAAATATTTTTTAAAGATAAGATTTAGAATGAAATTTCAAGAAATGCAAATATATCATAATTATCAACAGCTTCAATCTCTAAATCTAACGCTCCTTATCACTCTTCTTCTTTGCAAAAGAGAAAGCATAAATTCTTTCCTTTACATATGCTTCAGGTACAAAAAAGTCATAGCATGAATACATAACCACACACATAACTTAGAAATTGTTCTCTTATGAATCATACACTTTGGACTTGAAAGCAACTTGAACATCAAAAGTCCTTCGTTACATCTTATTACAGAAAAGGCATTGCATTTCCTTATTTACTAAGTACTTTCATTTACCTTTCTAACACTCTTTTTGTATACAATCTCGTCCTTTTTTCATGTGAAAAAAATGTTCTATTTCACTGCCCACAAGTATGAGTTAACCTAATGAGAATCGGATTTCAAGTATGCAACACATATGTCATATTAACTTTTTTCCAATCAGGAAAGAGCACCTTTCTCCTCTTAATTCCTTTATGCTCCTATTTCCAGTCCTTTATAACCAGAACTATTTTTAAAAGCAGAGGCAAGCCAAAATAAGATAAAAATAATAGCACTTTGCGTTAGTCAATATTATCTATTAACCATGATGGTAGGTTCCTTTCCCTTGCCTTTTACGTGCAACGTTAAACCCATTTAAACATAGTTATAGAGATATACAGAAGTTCTTCCATTGATTCAGGAACTTTCTGAATATCCATAGAGATAGGCAGTTTTCAGTGATTGTCACATTTCCTAAACTAAACTAATAAAACTGTCAAAGGTTTGTGGAAGAAGTTGTAAGCTGTTTGTTAAGGTAACCACTTCCAGTGCCTCACTTCTTGATGTTCCATTTTATCAGTGCTACTATTCCCAGCTAAAGTTTCCTTTTGTCTGCTCATTCACTGCTCTTGCCAGTCTAAACTGGCAAGCAACAAAACTTGCCCAGTCAGGATACAACACATTTCCAATAGGATTTTGCCAAAGTTGATCTACTTAAAGGTGTGGTCCTCAGAAAGCTATTGAATCTAAAAGCAGGGAATGGTCCTACAATTCTTAGCCAAAATACAAAATCACTCCTTGTTAATGGCTTTTCTAAGATGAATTTTTTTTTATGTTTTCAAATTTTCATTTTTTTCTTCGGTTTTCTCCAATTTTATTGAGATATAATTGACATACAGCACTATGTAAGTTTAAGGTGTACAGCATAATGATGTGACTTACATACCCCATGATATGATTACCACAATAAGTTTAGTTAACATCAATCATCTCATATAGATACAAAATCAAAGAAATAGAAAAAATATTTTTCCCTGTGATGAGAACTCTTAGGATTTACTCTCTTGACAACTTTTATATATAACATACAGCCGTGTTTATTATATGTAACATGTTGTGCATTAAATCCCTAGTACTTATTTATTTTATAACTGGAAGTGTGTACCTTTTGACCACTTTCATCCAATTCCCCCTTCCCACCCACTCTGGTAATCATAAACCTGATCTCTTCTTCTCTAGGTTTGTTTGTTTGTTTTTGAAGCATAATTTACCTATGTTAGTACCTAGTGCACAACACAGTGATTCAATATTTTTATACACTTCAAAATGATCACCATGATAAGTCTACTTACCATCTGTCACAATACAAAGACATTACATAACTTTTTACTTTAGGTAAAAAGTTTACATAACTTTATTCCCCACACTGTACATTTCATCCTCGTGATTCATTTATTTTGTAACTGGAAGTTTGTACCTCTTAACCTCCTTCACATATTTCTAAGATGGATTTTTAAAATTTCAGATGCACTTAATTGGAGCCAATATTTTCGAACATATTAAAGAGTAATCAACACTCATTGATTGAAAATACGCTTCTCCTTCCTAATCATAGTGAGGGCACTGTTAACACCCAGTGACTATTAAATAACAATAACAGAAATTATTCCAGCAGAGAGGGAAATTAAAAGAAATTTGTTTTGCAGGTTTTTTCCCCAAACATAAATTGAAAATTAGCAAAATGTAAGATTATAATTGCAGTCTCAAAGAGGAATCCACCTAAATTATACCTTTCATTATTAAAACTCTAACTTTCACCTGCTGCCATTTTTTAACTGGCAAGTTAGTCATAGCCTCAAAAAGACTACAATTAGAAATGAAACTTTTCTGTTTCTTTGTGAAAGTAAGCTTTCTATAAAATTAACTATACAGTACTGCTGAATAATATGCATGTTAATCCAAGAAAGTATTATTATTATTACTATCATTATTCTCAGACCTAATTTTGACAGTGATTCACTGTAAGGCTTTCGTGGTGTCACTTTGCAAACATTTCAAGTAATGGTTATTTGAAAATCATCAGTTCAGTTTAATACAAAAACAAGAAAAATGGTTTACTTTTGATAATTCAGGATATACAAGAAGAAAAGTATACATCTTATTATTCCTGTTGGTTCCATCAATAAACACATTTTTACCAACGTGTTACAATGTCAATGATCCTTTGCTAATTCCTCAGTCTCTGAAAGGATGTGTAGAAGGAGAAGGAGAAAGCATGCAGACTGCAGACGTAGCTTAAAATATAACTTCATTTCTAAGAAAGAACCTAAAATCTTGGTAAAACCAGCAGTACCAGTCAACCAACTGCAAGTTGCTGTGGAAATATTTTATAGCTAACAGCTAGCTATTAAGAAAGTTGCGGTACATTGGTTGACAAGAAGGCAACGTAAATCTTCAATGTTGCAATTCAAGTCATTAAAGCTTCTTAAGTATATTTTCAAATATTTTCCATGATTTGTTTCCCCGTAGAGATAATGAGCTTAGAAGACTGAAAGCAAACTTGTCCTCGATTCATTGAAATATGTCCTCAGATTTCTAAACTCGGTGCCTTTGATTGATAAGTAGTTACTACTAGAGAAAGTTTTCGGCTTTTCAAATGAAAGCGAGGGGACATATCTGAAGATTTCGGGGTCTGGGGTATCGTGACAGGGCTAACGCACGTCAACTCACCCCCACTATCAACAGCCTCCGAGACGCTTTCCCTGTCCACGCAGGACTATGCCTTCCCTCCGCTCCCTGCGTGTGGCTCCGGGGAGCGCTGCTCATTCAAAAGACAAACCGAAAAGCTTCTCGCCAAGTGTGGATTGGCAGAGTGCGGTCGGCGGACTCCGGGAAGCGGGCGGTCCCCCTCGACCGTCCCCGGCGCAGAGCCCCCTCTCTCACCCCTCCCATCCGCGGAAGGCGCTCACCATTGTGCTCGCCGTATCCCCAGCTGAACCTCGCCATGGTCCCTCGGGGTGGCAGGCAGAAGAAGAAGTGGCGGGGCAGCGAGCAGAAGGAGGGAGCGGGCCGGGCGAGCGAGCTTGCGTGGGGCTGGCGGGGGCCCAGCTTAGGGCGGGGGCCGCGGGGGGCCGGGAGAGCCCTTGAACCCCGGGGCCAGGGCGCTCTCGGCCTCGTCCGCCAGGGGGCAGTGGCGGGCAGGGAAGGCGCCCGAGAAGGGAGGACGAAGGGGCTGGGAGTGGGGGGGCGCTCGGAGCCGGGCTGAGTCCTGCGGTGCGAGTCCTCTCACTGTTTGAACTCGGGAAAGAGATAGTGCTTGATAGGAAGGCGGGGAGATGGAGAGGGAGGAGGGAAAGAAAGAGAGAAGGGCTTCCAGAGGGGCTTTCCTGCCTTCTGAGAAGCGGTCATCCTAGAGAGGCAAGTGTTGCCCAGCGGGCCCTCCAGGGAATGAATGAGCCACCCAGGCCGGGAGCCGCCCGGCTGGGAGGTGAGGAACCGGCTGGAGAAGTGAGGAGGGCGGGGATGGTCGTGGTGGCGGTGACTGCAAAGACAATACAGCGCAATAATGACAATGATAAGAGCCACAAAAAGAATTCTGCTGCTCTTTATTAAGGACTTACCACAGGCCAGGGTCTTAGCCAAGACGTTTACCCGCATTTTCCCTTTAGATCCTCACAACAGTCTTTTGAGGAAGACACTATAAGTACCCAATAGTTAGGAAACAAGGGAATGAGGCTTAAAAACTAAGTAACCGGCCCCAGATCAACGCAGCTACTTGGAACCTAGAGGTCCCTCTTAAAGAGGAGCCGATCCCCACCCGCCCATTCTTGCTGCCCCCTTCCCCTAACGCTCACCCTCTGAGGGCCTGTGGCTTGGGGAGTAAGGGACCCAAGCCTGGTTATTGATACTCGGCCCTGAAATTCTGTTGCCCTTTTGACCCTGCAGGGATGCTTGGTAGGCTTGCTGCCCTAGACGGACGACGGAACTGACTGCAGAGCCTTGAATTTCTGTCCTCGTGTGGGTGTTCTGGGTTCTCAATGAAAAATAAACTGTGTGACCTGCCAGGATTATAATTACTGTTCCAGCCGTGTAAGGGTTTGAGTTAGGTCTATGTGAACTTTCAAATTGAATTGTGCAGTGTTACTTAGAGACAAACTAATGCAAAGAGCTTCTTAATTGGCATGAGCCTTCCATAAAAGACTTAAGAGTGGCTGTTAAAATATCTTTCATTTTCTCTTGCCATCCACATCGCAGCTGCATAATGTGGCAATTGCAAGTCCCAGGGAGTCCCTCTTTGGGTAACCACTGCATTGTTCAGGGACAACTAAATAAGGATCAATTTGAACTATTCTTCTTTAGACCTGACCTAAATACCCCATAGTGAGCCTGTAGCTCCTTCTGCTTATATAGCTCTTATTGAGGTTAGAATGAAACAGAAGAAATGCTGCACTTCATATAGCATTAAACACAATAAACTTTATGCTTCTCTTGCACCTAGGAGAAGGCCTAGGCTTCCACATTCCACGTTCTGTGGCACAACTGGGTTCATTTATGCCAAGAATATAATAGGAACCAAACTTTTAAGAGTAATGTCTGATCTATATTCATTTTCACCACAGAAGACGATATGCATATATATTTATATACACACACATAGATGGGTGTATATAAAATATATAAATACATGTAAGATACATAAGACATATATAAGTATCTTAAATTTATTTAAGAATGTTATCTTGAAAAGTTAAGTCTGGGTTACTTAGCTAAGCACCCTTATTCTCCACTAAGTCTATAGATATAGTTGGGGATACATGTATGCACTGTATGAATGCAGTGAAACAGATCGCGAAAGCTCAGAATTCCATGAGCCATTTTCCCATGGTGCCCTTGTCTCAGATTAAGTTTCATATTTTATAAACCCAAGGAACCTCTCAGTAAGGAGCTTAGTATACCCATTTTCAGTAACTCAGATGATTAGCACATCAAGGTGAATAATGCTCTAAGTAAATGTCAGTTCCTAATGCTCAAGAATAGTTCTTGAATGAATGAATGCATGAATTAATGGACCAAAACTCTTAAAGAAGTTCCAATTAGTGGCTTCAAATCCTTCCCAAATTGTTACTTTTACTGCTTGGGTACACAATTTCCTCTGGTTTGAATGTATTGTGTAGTCTATCCAATTTTCCAAAAGAGCAACCTAACTATTAGAAACAATCAAATAACAATTTATAGAAACTGGTTAAATAATCTGTAGAGCATCCACACAATGGGCTACTATCAAGATTTGAAAAGAATGAAGATCTCCATGAACAGAGATGGGATGAGTTCTGGGACAGATTTGGTGGGAAAAAAGAGGGAAAAAAAAAGCAAAGGTGCAAAAGAGTGTATATAATATGCTACATTTTTTATAATTTTAAAAAAGAGAAATAAGAATTTGTATACATACTTGCAGATTTTCTCCAAAAAAATTATGGAGTTTAAACCACAAGTTAACAGAAATGGATCCTTATAGAGCATGGTTGGGGATGGGGTCTATAGGGATGAAAGTGAGATTTCTCAGTTTATCTTTTTAATTTTCTAATCATAAATGTTTTATATTTTCAAAAAAATTAAAGAGGATTAAAAAAACACTAAAATTTAATTTAGGCAGAAACAAATAAACTTAACTGTATATTAATGTGATAATATAACCACACAGAAAAAAAAATATGCTTTGAATAGAGTACTCTGGCTATATATATCCTTAATAAAGTATATTACATATTAAGAAGAACTGCAAAACAATCTTGAACTTTACTGCTAGATTTAATTTTGGTAGTAATATCAGTGTTGTTATTGTGAAACCATTTTTGTGTATACTTCTTATATTAAGAAAGAACAATGAGTAAATATATTGATAACCTCTGGAACCAATGATTTTCACTCTGGTTTATACAAATATGAAAGGACAAAAGCTACAATGAACATTGTCGTACTAGATTTGAATATTCTGTTCACTGAAAGATGCTAAAAGCAGTAACACCCCAATGCCAGTGAACCAAAAAAACAAACTTTATGGCTCCTCACTTATGGACTTCTTATAAGGCCTTATACCTAATTTTATATTTGTAATTTTGTATTCTTCTTTAAAAAAAAAAGACAATTCCAAAATTATATTAGCTTCAGGCTCCACAAATCTGCATCTACCTCTTGCTATGGGACACCTGGCCCCCAGATTTTGATTTCTGAACTCCTTTACCCTTTACAAGGAATCGGAGCCCCTTGGAGAAGTGGCTGGTTTCAGAAATTGAACAAGGAAAGATCAAGGTGAGAGCCTAGAACATATTTTTTATGCCAGAAAGCTAGAAAGTGATCAAAACCTAATGAGTCAAGAGAATGAGACACAAGCCACAGAATGGGAGAAAACACTTTCAAAAGACACATATAATAAAGGGCTATTATCCAAGATATACAAAATACTATTAAACCTTAACAATAAGAAAATAACTTGATTTTTTAAAATGTGCCAAAGAGCTTAACAGGCACCTCATCAAAGAAGATATACAGATAGCAAATAAGCATACAAAAGATGTTCCACATCATATGTCATCAGGGAAATGAAGATTAAAATGAGATACCACCTATTCAGAATTGGTGAAAATCCAGAGCACTGACACCACCAAATGCTGGCAACAATCTAGAGCAATAAGAACTCTCATTTACTGTGGTGAGGATGCAAAATGGTAAGAAGACAGTTTGGCAATTTCTTACAAAACTAAGCATACTCTTACCGTACGATCCAGCTATCACACTACTTGGAATTTACCCAAATGAGTGGAAAAGTTCGTCCACACAAAAACCTGCACGTGGATTTTTTTTTTTTTTTTTTTGCGGTATGCGGGCCTCTCACCATTGTGGCCTCTCCCGTTGCGGAGCACAGGCTCCAGACACGCAGGCTCAGCGGCCACGGCTCACGCGCCCAGCCGCTCCACGGCATGTGGGATCTTCCCGGACCGGGGCACGAACCCGCGTCCCCTGCATCGGCAGGCGGACTCTCAACCACTGCGCCACCAGGGAAGCCTCACATGGATGTTTATTGCAGCTTGATTTATAATTGCCCAAACTTGGAAGCAACCAAGATGTCTCCTTCAGTAGGTGAATAGATAATTAAATTGTGGTACATCCAGACAACAGAATATTATTATTATTAAAAAGAAATGAGCTATCATCATGAAAAGACGTGGAGGTAACTTAACTGCATATTTCTAAGTGAAAGAAGCCGATCTGAAATGGCTACATACTGTATGATTCCAATTATATGACATTCTGAAAATGACAAAACTATGGAGACAGTAAAAAGATCAATGGTTGCTGAAGGGGTGCTGAGATGAACAGGCAGAGCACAGAGGATTTTTCAGGGCAGTGAAACTATTCTGTATGATACTATTATAATGAATACATGTTATTATAAATTTGTTCAAATCCACCGAATGTAAAACACCAAGAATGGACCCTAATGTAAACTGTGGACGTTGGGTGATTATGATGTGTCAATGTAGGTTCATCATTGGTAGCAAAGGTACCCTCTGGTGGGAGAATGTTGATAACGGTTGAGGCTATGCATGTGCGCTGGTAGGGGGTATTTGGAAACTCTCTGTACCTTCCTCTCAATTTTGCTGTGAACCTAAAACTGTCACCCAAAAATAAATTATTAAAAAAAAAACAGACCCATAAAAAAACTAATGGGGTCATGTAAAACACATACACATACACACCTCCCACAGGAGCTAGCTTACAGGAAGTCCCACTGCCAGATTTGGGACAATTCGGCCACCAGAAAGAATAATGATGATAATACATTAATCCTCTCCCTCAAATATCTATGAGTCCATAGTGGTACAGAATGAGAGAGAGAGTGAGAGAGAGTGAACTTCTTTATGAGAGAATACAGACGAAATGATAGAATTTTAAACAATCATCTTTGCAAGGCCAGTATTTCAGGCAAGAATCAGTAATGCGCGCTAAAACTTCTGGGTGAAAGTTTTGGTTATTGGTGAATAAAATATTCACACAGTCTAGGATTAAAAAACAAAAGATACATAACAACAAAACATAATGTGTGACCCTCAATTAGATTCTAGATTGGGGGAAAAGCTGTAATAGATGCTTTGGGGACAATTGGAGAAATATAAGCATGGACAGCATGTGGTATTATTGAAATGATGCTAATTTTCATAGGTGCGATGATGGTACTGAGAATACTTTAGGAGATGAATGTTAAAGCTATAAGGCCGAAGTACCTTGATGTCTGCAACTGATTCTCAAATGTCTCAGTCAATAACTGGTGACACTAGTTGAGGCATGTTTGGGTGCTCATGATGCCATTCTTAGAATTTTTCTGTGGGTTTTAGTTTTTTCAAAAGAATTTGGGGGGTCAAATCAATGAACCCTCAAATCAATGAACCTATTAACTTGCTAAGTAAACTTTTATAACTTTGTGTGGACTTTCTCCTTAACAAGGAGCCTCTGACTCTGGGATCACAGCCATCAAGTGTAAACAAGTAAAGTGAGATTAACACTGGCCAGAGAACCCAGGATATGGTCATCAACTCCACTTCACTCTTGAACCAGTTAGATCCAGTGCAAGCTTCCTTCGCAGAAAAACATGCTTAGGTCACCTCTCCTCAGTGAATCAGATACTGTATGTATGAGAGGCACTTGTAAATCACAACTCTAGCCATACAAATATTCAATTAAGTATAGCAGCATATTAAAGAAATATCAAGGTATGAATTAAAATTCTTTTGTTAGGGGACATACACAGATTCTTCCTCAGAAATACAAACTCCCCCCCCCCCAGGGATTCTTTATACAAATTCTACATGTGAACTGAAGTGGCTGTTTTCATCTGACTTTTACCCAGCAGGAAACTGACATGAGCAAGGTTCCTCATTCCTCAGTTACCTAGAGAGGCAAGCCTCACTGTCAGGAACACGGCCCCAGTCTGCAGAGTTGCAAGTCCGAGGTGCTCTCACTTTGTACCCATTTCCTTCATTCATCAAGTCCTGTGATTTGCACAGCTATGACGGATTAACCACAAGACTTGTCATTTGATTCATTTGATGTCTGGTGGAGAGTGTTAATTTTGTGGAGCTGATACTATATGTGGTTTCAATTTCTTCAATTTCCCATTCCTAAGGTTATGCTGGGGTTAGAAATGCACAAGGCAAGCTCTCCAGATTACACTGAGGCCCAAAGGGGCTAAAGGTCTTGCTCAAGGGACAGAGATTTCACTCTAGGATAAGAATTCTCATACCAGAATTGGAAAGGTGACTACAAGGAACCACCTCTTAAGTCACTTCTCAGATTATAACTTCCAGAAACTAGAGCAAAATATTTTGTCCCATATTGTCAGACAAGAGCACATTGCTAAAACCCTGCCTGCTATATTTTTGTTCTTTTGTTTAATCTCACACTGTTTTCTACAATAACAGAAATGTATCCATACCCTATTTTATAGTACTTTGTGTCTTATTTGAACATATTATAAGAGCAGATAAAGTGTGAAAAAGGAGAGAGCTAAGATTACTTAAAAGAAAATGAAGGGCTTCCCTGGTGGCGCAGTGGTTGAGAGTCCGTCTGCCGATGCAGGGGACACAGGTTCGTGCCCCGGTCCGGGAGGATCTCACATGCCGCGGAGCGGCTGGGCCTGTGAGCCATGGCCGCTGAGCCTGCGCGTCCGGAGCCTGTGCTCCGCAAGGGGAGAGGCCACAACAGTGAGAGGCCCGCGTACTGAAAAAAAAAAACAAACAAAACAGAAAATGAAGCTGTATAAACATCAGAACAGTGTTGAAAAGTCCAGATAATTCATGCCAAAATAATAATTCAAAATAATTAACTAAAAGAATTTAGTGCATTGTTCCTTGGTTTGGAATGAACAAGTCAATGTCACTCTATTCCTGCCAACTCTCTGAAATATAATGGCAGAGAGAAATTAGGGTGCTGACAGACATTCTGTCATCAGCTTTTCTAAAGTTTATTTATCCTTTTCTGTCCTCTAGGAAAGGACAGTCTATTCTATCAAGAACGATACCCATATCCCCATCTCAGCACCAAGGAAGGCTTGATACATCCTCACTCCAGTAAGTTCCCTACCTGGATCCCACCATTCTGCCACTGAAAACTTGATGCACTAGCCTTGGACACCTAGCAAAACCTCCCACTCCCACCAAACACATACCATTATATCCTTTATTAACCTACGTTACCAACTCCACTCCTTCTTTGTCACTGCCATCAGCATACTAATGTGTTCTAGAATTTTCTCTCTTTAGGAAGAAAGTTTCTCGCAGAACATACATACAGCTCCCATTTGCTACCCACCTGTCTTCTCTGGTGTTCCTTGAGTTTTTCTCTCCTATACTCAACTATATTAGTAAGGTTTCTCCAGAGACACAGGACCACACACTGCGCATGCACTTGTGTGTGTGTGTGTGTGTGTGTGTGTGTGTGTTATAAAGATATTTATTATAAGGAACTGGCTCACACAATTATGGAGGCTGACAAGTCCCAAAATCTGCAGGATGAGCCAGCAAGCTGGGGACCCTGGAGTGTCAATGGTGCAGATCCAGCCTGAAGGCCAACAGGCTTGAGACCCAGGAAGAGCCAGTGTTTCAGTTCCAGTCCGAGGACCATAAAAAGCTAATGTCACAGTTCATAGGAAGTCAGGCAGGAGGAATTCTGTCTTACTTGGGAAAGTTTTATTCGGGTCTTCAGTTGAAGGATGAGACCCACACACATTAAGAAGGACAATCTGCTTCACTCAGTCTACTGATTTCAATGCCAATTTTATTCAAAAACACCCTTGCAGAAACACCCAGGATAATGTTTGACCAAATATCCTGGCACCCTGTGGCCCAGTCGAGTTGAGACATGAAATTAACCATCACACAAACCTTTAAATTTGGGAGGGCTGGGGCTTTCCACTAGGATCTCTCCTCTTTCTACACGCTCTTCCTAGGTACTTCTATCACTTTCTAGGATGTAATCTACATAGTTCAGCTATCTCTTCCAGCATTATCCAAGTTTTACATATTCAACTATTTACATTAAAAAAAACAAGTAGTGGGCTTCCCTGGTGGCACAGTGGTTGAGAGTCCGCGCAGGGGACATGGGTTCGTGCCCCGGTCCGGGAAGTTCCCATATGCTGCAAAGCGGCTGGGCCCGTGAGCCATGGCCACTGAGCCTGCGCGCCCGCAACGGGAGAGGCCACAACAGTGAGAGGCCTGCGTAGCACAAAAAAAAAAAAAGTAGGAATTCCGTGGTGGCGCACTGGTTAAGAATCCACCTGCCAATGCAGGGGACATGGGTTCGAGCCCTCGTCCGGGAAGATCCCACATGCCGCAGAACAACTAAGTCCATGTGCCACAACTACTGAGCCTGTGCTCTAGAGCCCCGGAGACACAAGTACTTAAGGCCGCATACCTAGAGCCCATGCTCCACAAAGAAGAGAAGCCACCGCGATGAGAAGCCCACGCGCAGGAACGAAGACCCAACGTGGCCAAAAATTAATTTTTTTTAAGAAGTAAAAAGAAAAGTGAAATTTGTTTAAATGATGTATCTTATTTAACCCGATACATCCAAAATATTGTTTCAACATGAATTAATAGAAAAAAATGAATGAGTGTGCCAATTATCAATTTATAATTAAATTGATTAACATTGAATTAAATATCATTATGAAATTCAGCATTAATTACTGCTCTGTGATAAAGGAGCTTCAAGAATTTCTTTGCAGCAAGCACAATGTTAATTTTTTTTCAGTTGAGGGACATTGCAGGAGGGGAGACTGGTTTCCTGGTTCTGGTGTGCTACATTTTTGTATTTTTCTTGCTCCTCTTGGCTGCTGGCAGGAACACATGTGGGTGGACTTGCAGGGGCACCCTGGTCCAGCCTCACACCCAGAGTGTGCAGTCCCTTGGCAAGCTCACAGCCTCAGCCCCAGCCTGGTGACCGTCTCACTGCACTTCCTGAAGCAGGCACCACATACCCCAGCTCTCATGCCACCCTGCTGGCAAGCAGATGCCCCAGCTCCCTGTGCACACCAGCCCACCAGCCTCAGGCAGCCTGCACCGTGACAGTGTCTGCCATGGTGCTCTTGATCCAGACCTGTGCATTCTAGGCTGTGCATCACCCTGCCAGAGAGTTGGTGCCCCATGCTCGGAGTCCCTTTGCAACCTGCATGCCAGACTTATCCCACTGTACCCTAGAGGGGCGTTTTCTGCTTGCCTGGCAACCCTGGACCAGCTCCTATCTGGGCCACCCTTTAAACTCCTCTGCCACCTAGTGGGCTGCAACCACACTTCTCCAGAGATATGAATCCTAACCTTGGAAAGGAGGCCAACTACCAAGTTTGTCCTTCCTTCAGAACTTGCCCTTAGCCTAAGGGTATTCCTTAGCATTCTCCTTTACATCTTATTCCCTGTTAGAGTTGATAATTCCTTACAGTAAACTTTTCTTGTACAAGTTATTGTGTGATTTCTGTCTCTTGGTTGGCCTTAACTGACACAATATATCTTTTACATTCTTTTTTTCTTACTAAGTGTTCTAAATCTGGTTTGTATTTTACTGTTACAGAATATCTCAATTCTGGCCAGCCCCTTACAAGTGACTGATGGCCGTATGTGGTCAATGGCTACTACACTGGGCAGCACAGTTCTAGATCTCCCGAACTGACTCAACTTCTGCAACTTCAGGTGTCCAGAATGGAATTATTTATTCCTCTCCCCATCCCAATCTCCTTCTCAAAAATTTTCCTATCTCATTAAATGGCACCACCACACACTTGGTTGCACAAGTCAGAAGCTTAATTCTCATACTTCCTGCTTGTCTCTTTCTCCCCTCACCTCTAAATTTTGTTGATTTTGACTCCTAAACAATCAGTTAATATGACAAAACCAGAAAAGAAAGAAAACTATACTTTAAGCATTAAATCCAAATCCAAAAGATGTATAATTTTATAAAAGTTCTTATGCCATTCCTTCCTAATCAAAATTTCAGTTTCTTAAAAAGTATCAACATTCCATATGAATTAGGATGCAGGGAAATAGGCATGTTCATATTCTGTTGGTAGAAATGTAAAATATATGATATTTCTGGAAGCAAGTTGGTAACTTAAATCAAGTATTTTAAGTATTTGTAATCTTAGATCTTATTCCTAGTCATGCTTTCCAAGAAAATATTAGGAGATTGCTCAAAGGTTTATGTAGAGGGATGTTCATCACAGTGTATTTATAACAGAAGAAATCAAGAAACAACGGAAATGCTAATGATAATAAGAGAGTTGAAATAACATCGAACATCAAAAAGATGTAACTTTAGGAAGATATTAAACATATTTTTAAATATACTTAGTATATATGTTTACATTTATAGATTATACACTTTTATCTAGAGAAAAATTCCAATTTTTAATAAACAACAGAGTATATTTGCTTAGAAAAAAAGGTTGCCAAGAAATATATTTTAAAAAATCTAAGTGGTTGGAATTTATTCATTGTTCAAAAATATTTGTCAGGTTCCCTCTATGTGCCAGACACAACGAAGGGTAGCCCCTGCTCGCCACAATTAGAGAAAGCCTGTGCGCAGCAACAAAGACCCAATGCAGCCAAAAATAAATAAATTTTTAGAAAAATAAATAAAAAAATAAAAATACAGTGGAGGTGATAGTGTGTAACTTCTGAGTCTAGAGCATAAAAGACACTGCAGTTTCTCCCTTGATTTCTTGGATCATTCAGTCTAGGGGTAGCCAGCTTCCACAGCTGAGGATACTCAAATAGCCCTGTGAAGAGATTCTCCTGGAGAGGATTTGGGGTATCCTGACCATAGCCAGCACCAACCTGCAGCCACGTGAGTTGCTTTGCAAGAAAACCCTCCAGCCCCAGACAAGTCTTCAGGTGACTGCAGCCTCGGTCAACATTTAACTGAATCTCATGAAAGACCCTGAGCCAGAACCATCAAGCCAAGCCACTCACAAATTCCATACCCACTGAAATCATGAGAAAATAAATGATGAGTGTTATTTGGAGCAAATAAATTTGGGGGTGATTTGTTATGCATTAGAGAACCAATATAGCAGCAAACAAAACCAGATAAAAATGCTCTGCTTTTATGGAGCCTACATTCTGGGAGGAGGAGACAGATAATAAGCAAAGTAAATACATATATGCGATGCTATATGGTGATAATGGGATAGCGGAGAAGAGGGCAGGGATGTAGGAGGACTTGGAATTTTACAGAGGTAGTCGTGGAAGCCCCCCACTGAAAAAAAAAAAAATGGCATTTGAGAGAAGACCTGAAAGAGGTAAGGGAGGAGCTTTGCAGCTATTTACGGGGAGAGTGCTCCAGAAGAAGGGTCGAGAAGCAAGAGCACTCCTAGCATGATTACAGAAAAGTAAGAAAGCAGTGCGGGCGGTGGCAAGGGTTGTCAAATAGGGCTTTGCAGGCCGTTGTAAGTACTTTGGCTTTATTCTGAGTGATGTGGGAAACACTGGAGGTTTTGAGCTGAGGAATGACATGAGCTGATTAACATCTTAGCAGGATTCCTCCGGCTGCTGGGTTGAGTAGAGATTAAAGCAGGGGAACAAGTTAGGAAGCTATTACAGTAAATACAAATGAAAGAAAGACTGTGATGAGTTAAATCAAAATGCAGTAATTGCTGGTTGTTCACATCCTTCTTTATACTTTTCTGAATTTTCCAAATTTCTACAATGACTCTTCATGACTTTTCTAATCCAAAAGGAAAACAATGTTCATGAAATACCTTACAGTCCTCAGTATTTTCTGTTGTATTTATCATAATATAGATGCCCATGTAATTCTTAGTAGCATTTCAGTACAACAGAGTTGCTGTAAAACATCACAAAAAAAGAGTCAAAAACTGTCTTTAGTCTGTATAGACTCTGAACATAGTATCAACTGAAAAACAACTCAAAATCATTTTTGAGCTTTAGACAACTTGAGTGTTTACATTATCAGCTAAAATTGATAATTACAAAGCACAGCAGCCTTTCATTTTGCTTTAAACACTGCTGAAATTTGGAGTGTCAAATGGTAATTTAAGAGCTCACTGCCTCCTTTGCAGTTACCAATTTTCTGAGTCTTAAACATGCACCTGCTAAATATTTCCCAATTCCTATAATTTTTAACCACTACTTGCATTTTAACCTAGCATCACAAAAAATGTGAAAGGACTTCATGTACTCTTTGAATATTTTTATTGCCGTTGTGATATGGATTTGACCTTTCTTCACCTTCAGATATTTCATGTGTAAGCTGACCTTTATGACTGTAATTAGTTCAGGTTCAGGATTTCTAGGCATTTGACCAGGAGATTACTCTGGATAAAATCTGCTTAATTAAATTAAAAACATATTTGCCAAGCATCTATCACTTCCAAGGAACAGTACTACAAGAAGATAAAAAGAAGTGTTCTTGTAGGTATTTTTTAGTCATGCTAAAGATGATGGAGCTTTAAAGTCATTTTTAGTGTATTGGCTACAACCTCTTCCTGCTTTTTATACTTCAAGGAATTTTATTTCATTCAGCAAATGTTTAATGCCACACCTCTCATGCATTGGAAATATGGAATCCTGGATGGAAATACAAAGGTGAGTAATGGACCTGGCCCCTGAAAAGTGCATGGGCTAGTCGAGAGACTAGTAATATGATATTTGAATTTAAATTATAGAAAATAAATAATAAAAATATAAAGCCTGTGATCTACCTCCTACAGTTTTATCATAACCTGAGGAAGTGAGTCGTTTTTCCTACACTGCAAAGAGTTAATCATCTCTTTTCATTTACTGGTTCTTATTTTCCAGCTATTTCTAGGAATTTGACCTAGACAGAAAGGTTGAAGGTCCTGTCTGCTCTGCTCTTCTCTACTTTATTATATAGAATATGTTATAGATGTTTATTATTAGTCTGAAAATAAATGCTTCTGTCACTGAAGAGTTAAAGGAAGAAAAGAATCTCCATTTCTATAATCAATCATGAAAATTTTCATGATAATTGGCTCCTCACAAGAAATGCAGATTTCACTGAAGGGTAGCTTTACTATTTATTTGGTCCACAAAGAAACCATAACAGAAAGGCAGAATGTATATCATTTTTACTGACTGTTCTTCACGAATTGGATACTCAAAGGAGACACAGCAGGGACACAACATCCCAGGTTCTCCACCTCTTCATTACCCCTCATCATCATTTATTTCCTGGACCATTGCCTCCCTGCCTAAAACCATCCTTTCTTCCAAACTATTTTTATGCTGCCAACTGAATTGGTTCCCTACACAAAGCCATAAAAGTCGTGTGTGTGTGTGTGTGTGTGTGTGTGTGTGTGTGTTGGGTGACACAGAGGGAAAGGGACTCCTTCATTCCCCATAGAATAAAATCCCAAACTTTGTTATTTGCTTGTCTTCCTTTTTCTCTTCCTTCCTCCTTCCTTCCTTCATAATTCAGTTTAAAAGACATTAGGTCTTAATAAAGGAGGGAAGGTGGCAGCAGGGTAGGGAAGGTCACAGCCTGAGCAGGGTGAGGAAGCCATATCTTCAGATGGCAGCAGCCAGAGCAAATTCTGCAAGCCCATTAGGAGTTAGGAGGGAAACTGCATAGGGTGGAGTTGGGGGGACTGGCAACATTGATGGAAGATTTGTTACAAGCAGGAAGATGAATCAAATGAGTATATATATTTATAATAACAGGATTCAGGTTTCTCATTGATGGAGAAAGAAATTACAAATATGGAAAGGTAGAAAACTAAAATAAATCCTATGGTATTCAACTGGAACTGGAATAATTGGAATTGGATATATTGGCATGGACTCATGGTTTGCACATACAGAAATACATACAGTTGGTGAGGTGTGTGAATGTATATAGGTAGGTAGCTAGACAGACAAATGGTATAAACATACATGCATATATTGCCTAGCTCTGCCCACTGAGAAGACGTGGAAGCATCAACATCCAAGATTTTGGTTTCCAAATATTAATCTCCTCTAAAAGGAACCAGGGCTCCATGGAGATTTGACTGATTCTAGGACTAGAAAAGTGTAGGTCCTAGATGAACCTGGAATGCTTTGTTGTGCAAGAAAGTACGGAGGTAGTCAAGGAATGGTGGGGACAAGTAAAAAGGATATACATGAAGGAGCACTCACTGGTCAAATATGGGGCAATGTGAACATCAAAATAAATTATGAAAATAATATCCATTGAATAATATCCACTGAATAAAATAGCATCTCATGAGCCCATACTTAAATAAATAAAGGAGAAAGTTTTTACTTACAATGGAATGTCAACTGATGACTGTAGAAGGAATGATGGAAATAAAAAAATTATAATTTCACAGTCATCATAGTAATAATTAATTCATCCAAGAAACATCAATGTGTACCAAAACCAGCATATAAAATGTTGATTTTGGCTTCAAGGAAAGGGATACTTACATAATGGGAATGGGATACTTACATAATTCCAAATACCTCCTCACAAAATACTTATTGATTAAAATGAGGAAAAGAGTAACTTTATAGTGAAGAAAGCTGGTGGATATCATCTTAAGTGATCAGAAGTTACATCCTCTATAATGGGACAGGTCAAAATCATGTACCACCTTATAGGATGCAACGAGAAGATCACAGTATCACTTCTGTGCTATTTCTCCCCCACCAAAAAAAAAAGTATGCATTCTGAATTTTATGATAAAGAAACAACAACAAAAAAAAACCAATTAAGAACATTCTACCTGGGGGAATTCTCTGGCAGTCCAGTGGTTAGGACTCCACACTCTCACTGCAGAGGGCCTGGCTTTGATCCCTGGCTGGGCAACTGGGATCCCATGAGCCACACAGTGCAGCAAAAAAAAAAAAAATTCTGTCTAATAACTGGACTATTATTGTCAAAAGTGTCAAGCCAAGAGAACCAAGGCAAGATTGAGGTGCTGTTCCAGATAAGAGTTGACTAAAGAAACATGGTAACTGCCTGGCAAGGCTATCATTCAGATTTGATGGGGAGAGAAAGAGTTTTACTGACAAGCAAAAGCTAAAAGAGTTCAGCACCACTGAAATAGCTTTACAAGAAAAGTTAAAGGGACTTCTCTGAGCAGAAAAGAAAAAGCCACAACTAGAAATATGAAAATTATGAGAGGAAAAATCTAATTGATAAAGGCAAATATACAGTAAAGGTAGTAGATCAACCACTTATAAAGATAGTAGGTAGATTAAAAGACAAAAGTAGAAAATCATGTTATATCCCCAATAAGTACTTAAGGGATACACAAAACGAAAGATGTAAAATATTATATCAAAAATGTTAAATGTGGTGGTGGCGGGAGTAAAAATGCAGGGTTGTTAAAATGAGTTGGAACTTAACAGATCATCAACTTAAAAATAATCATGTATATACATATGATGATACATATGTATAAATGTTTTATATATATATATATAGCCACATATAAACCTCATGATAACCAGAAACCAAAACTCTATGATAGATACACACACACACAAAAGAGAAAGGAACCCAAACAACACTAAAGACAGTCAACAAATCACAAGGAAAGAGAAAATAAAAGAAGGAACAAAAAAAACTATAAAAACAACCAGTAAACAATTAACAAAATGGCAACAAGTACATGCCTAACAATAATTACTATAAATGGAAATGGACTAAATTCTTCAATCAAAGGACACAGAGTGGCTGAATGGATACAAAAATAAGACCAATATATACGCTGTCTACAAGAGACTCACTTCAGATCTAAAGACACACACAGACTGGAAGTGAGGAGACAGAAAAAATATATGCCATGCAAATGGAAACAAAAAGAAAGCTGGGGTAGCAATACCTGTAACAGATAAAACAAACCTTAAAACAAAGACTGTAGCAAGAGACAAAGAAGGACATCATATAATGATAAAGGGATCAATCCCAACAAGAAGATTTAACAATTGTAAATACATAAGCACCCAACATAGGAGCACCTAAATACATAAAGCAAATATCAACAAAGATAAAGGGAAAAACTAACGATAGGAAAGAGAAATTAAGAAAAAATCCCATGTACCATTGTATCAAAAAGAATACCTATAGTTCATTGTTAGTGTATAGAAATGCAATAGATTTCTGCATATTAATTTTGAATCCTGCAACTTTACTGAATTCATTGATGAGTTCTAATAGTGCAGTGGCATTTTTAGGATTTTCTATATATAATATGTCATCTGACAACAGTGACAGTTTTACTTCCTCTTTTTTCCAATCTGGATGCATTTTATTTCCTTTTCTTATCTGATTGTTGTGGCTATGACTTCCAATATTATGTTGAATAAATGTGGAGAGAGTGGGCATCCTTGTCTTTCTCCTGATCTCGGAGGAAATGCTTTCAGCTTTTCACCATTGAGTATGCTGTTAGCTTTAGGCTTGTCACATATGGCCTTTATTATGTTGAGGTAGGGTCTCTCTATACCCACTTTGTTGAGAGTTTTTATCATAAATAGATGTCGAATTTTGTCAAAAGCTTTTTCTTTATCTACTAAAATGATATTTCTATTTTTCAATTTGTTAATGTGGTGTATCACATTGATTTGTGAATATTGACCCATCCTGCATCTTTGGGATAAGTCTCACTTGATCATGGTATATGATCCTTTTATTATATTGTTGAATTCGGTTTGCTAATATTTTGTTGAGGACGTTTGCATCTTTGTTCATCAGTGATAGTGATCTATAATTTTTTTTTGTAGTGTCTTTGTCTGGTTTTGGTATCAGGGTGATGCTGGCCTCATAGAATGAGTTCAGAAACACTCTTTCCTCTGCAAATTTTGGAAATAGTTTAAGGATAGGCATTAACTCTTGTTTAAATGTTTGGTAGTATTCACCTGTGAAGCCATCTGTTCCTGAACTTTCGTTTGTATGGGAGGTTTCTTTTTTTAAAATTACTGATTCAATTTCATTATTGGTAATTTATCTGTTAATAATTTCTATTTCTTCCTGATTCAGTCTTAGGATATTATACTCTTCTAGGAATTTATTTCTTCTAGGTTGTTCATTTTATTGGCATTTAATTGTTCATAGTAATTCTTTATGATCCTTTTAATTTCTGTGGTGTTGATTGTAACTTCTCCTTTTTCATTTCTGATTTGATTTATTTGGGACCTCTCTTTTTTTCTTTATCAGGCTAGTTTATCAATTCTGATTATCTTTTTAAAGAACAAACTCTTAGTTTTATGGATTTTTTATGTTGTTTTTTCAGTCTCTATTTCATTATTTTTACTCTTATTGTTTTCTTCTACTAACTTTGAGTTTTTTTGTTTGTTTGTTTCCTGAGGTAGCCTTGTTTTGCTATACACTTCCCTCTTAAAACTGCTTTTGCTGCATCCCATAGATATTGGATCATATGTGTTTTTGTTTTCATTTGTCTCCAGGTATTTTTTGATTTCCTCTTGATTGCTTCAGTGACCCACTGGTTGTTTAGTAGCATATTGTTTAGCCTCCGTGTGTTTTTGGTTTTTGTATTTTTTTTCTTGTGGTTGATTTCTAGTCTCATAGTGTTGTAGCCAGAAAAGATGCTTGATATCATTCTTAAATTTATTTGTGGCCTAGCATGTGGTCTATCCTGGAGAATATTCCATGTGCACCTGAAAAAAATGTGTATTCTGCTGCTTTGGGATGGAATATTCTATAGTCTATTAAGTCCATCTGGTCTAATGTATCATTTAGGGTCAGTGTTCCCTTATTGATTTTCTTATTGATATAAGTGGCGTGTTAAAATCCCCTACTGCTATTTTGTTACTGTTAGTTTCTTCCTTTTGGAGAGAATGTGGAGAAAGGGAAAACTTTTTGCACGGTTTCTGGGTATGTAAATTGGCGCAGCTACAATAAAAAACAATACGGAGCTTCCTCAAAAAATTTAAAATAGAACTACCATATAATCCAGACATTGCAATTCTGGGTATTTTTCCAAAGAAAACAAAAACAGTAATTCAAAAAGATATATGTACCCTAATGTTCATAGCAGCACTATTTACAATAGCCAAGATATAGAAGTAACCTAAGTATCCATCAATATATGAATGGATAAAGAAGATGTGGCGCATATTTTTTCATAAAAAAAGAATGAAATTTTGCCATTTGTGACAACATGGACGGATCTAGAGGGTATTATAGTACGTGTAATAAGTCAGACAGAGAAAGACAGACACCATATGATTTCACTTATTTGTAGAATGTAAAAAATAAAACAAATGAACAAACATAACAAAACAGAAACAGAGTTGTAGAGAAAAAACAAGTGGTTGCCAGAGGGGACTGGGAGGGGATGAGTAAAATAGGTGAGGGAGAATTAAGACATACAAATAAATGAGCCATGAGCATGATATGTACAGCATGAAGAATATAGTCAATAATAATGTAGTATATTTGTATGGTGACAGATGGTAATTAAGACTTATTGTGGTGATCGTTTCTGTAATGTATAGAAATATCAGATCACTAAGTTGTGCACCAAGGAATTAATAGTGTTGTAGGTCAACTATACTTCAGTAAACAAACTTATAGAAAAAGAGACCAGATGTGTGGTTACCAGAGGTAAGGTGGGGGAAGGGGGAATTGGATGAATGTGATGAAAAGGTACGCACTTCCAGTTATAAAATAAGCAAGTACTAGGGATGTCATGTACAACTCGATTAATATAATTAACACTGCTGTACATTATATATGAGCATTTTTTTTTGTTTTATGTTTTGTTTTGGTTTTTTGCGGTACGCGGACCTCTCACTGTTGTGGCCTCTCCCGTTGCAGAGCACAGGCTCCGGACGCGCAGGCTCAGCGGCCATGGCTCACAGGCCCAGCCGCTCCGCGGCATGTGGGATCTTCCCGGACCGGGGCACGAACCCGTGTCCCCTGCATCGGCAGGTGGACTCTCAACCACTGCGCCACCAGGGAAGCCCCCTATGAGCATTGTTAAGGGAGTAAACCTGAGTTCTCATCACGGAAAAAAACTTTCTTTTTCATTTTCTTTTATTTTGTATACATTGAATACATGAGATGATGGATGTTCATTAAACTTATTGTGGTATCATTTCATAATGTATGTAACATCACTTTGCTGTACCTCAAACTTATACAGCACTATAATGTCATATATCTGGATAAACTGGAAGAAAAAAAAGGTATGATAACTAAATGTAACACTTTATCCTGAATAGGATCCTTTTACTATAAAAGACATTACAGGGATAATTGACAGTTTGGTGACTGTGAAGTAGAAGGAATCAGTGTTCATGTCCTGATTTTTGATGGCTGTATTGTTATGTGGGAGAATATCCTTATTTGTAGGAAATACACACTAACATACGTGGGGTAAAGGGACCTCTTGTCAGTAACTTACTCTCAAATGGTTCAGAAAAAAACAACTTGTATTATTTTTGTGATTTTTCTGTAAGTTTGAAACTCTTCTAAAGTAAAAAAAATAAACCTTTCCTGGTTGTCAAGGTCCTTCATTAGCTCATCTTACCAGCCTCATCTTCAACAGCATCTCCACACCCCCACTCCTCCATCCACATTGGACCTCTCCCACTCCTACAAGCATAGCATGTCCATTTCTGGGTCTCTGGCTTGCTCGTGTCATGCTCTATTCCTATAAGGCTTTATAGCTCCACTTTTGCCTGTTAAAATTCTTGAGTGTAAGAAATATCATAACACACATTCTTGAATGTATGCATAACAGAAATACCATAAAACTTAAAGTTTTAAATCAAATTAAATCTGGCTCCAAATTTTCACTCTTTAATTTGGCATAAAAATTTCATCTCAGTCTCAAGTATATGGGAAGCGGGTAGCTTACCCTGCACACAGAAAAGAAAAACTTTCTCTAGTTTTCAGTTCATCACAATGGCTGCTGTAATGCTTAATATCAAAATCCACATTTCACTTGAAGGCAGAAAGCTCCATCCATTCTGTGACATTTGCTGGTGTAGGGATCTTATGCTACTACTCCCCAGGCCATGGTGGCATGTGCCACAGGGTCTTAAGTCTCAATCACTTGCAGAAAAACCCTCACCACTTTCTCCCCAACCATTTCCTTGGTCTCCAGAAGCTCATCTTTTCCCCAAGCATTAGGTTATTTCCTTTTTCCATTCCCTAAGGAAGACTCAAGTGGGAATGCCTTTATACCTGGAAACTTCCATTTTCAGCCTAGAAACATAAAAATCATCAATAACCATTAGAGGCAAGGAAACTCAAACTCATTTTGTAAAGGTTTAGCTACCTTAGAATACTGGGAGGAAAAGTGGTTTCATCCTTTTAAGCCTCCTACTGCTTTGAGTTTAAAACACGAATACTTCGACCAATTATACCACCATGCTGCTCATCCTCTAAGATGAGTTGGTAAAGTTTTTTAAAGTATTAAGTTGGTAAATGGCCAGGTAGTAAATATTTTAGGTTTTGTAGGCTATGTGGTCTCTGTCTCAACTACTCAACTCTGCTGTTGTAGCGTGAAAGCAGCCATAAATAGTATGTGAATGAGTGTGGCTGTGCTCCAATGAAACTGTGCTTACTGACACTGAAATGTGAATTTAATAAAATGTTCATGTGTTGCAACATATTGTCCCTATTTTGATGTTTTTCCTCCATTTTAAAATGTAAAACCATTCGTAGCTCACGGGCTGTACAAAAATAAGCAGCGGGCTGAATCTGGCCTGTAGGCTGTAGTTTGCCGATTTCTTCTCTAAGACAATCAGATGAGAACTTTTAACATGAATGTTTCCAGAATTCTGAATTATTTCCTTCCATCAATAGCTCATTTTTGTGCATTTATCATAGTCCTTACCACTTTCTGTCAAAAATGATCATTTCATATGAATACGTCTATCTCAAATGACTGTCCTCTTTACAAGAAAGTACTTCCCTGGAGGCCTCACAGAGCCTAGGTGTTCAAACTATTTCAGTTGAATGAAACTGAGTAGTGGGGCAAGTAAGGTTGATGAATGAAACAAGTCTATCATGGAGCATCATCTACACAATGCTGGCTTTGTTCTGGGAGAGGGCTATGAGTTTTGTTGCAGATGATTTGTAATTATTTTTGTGGGCTCTCATTTTCTTCTCCCTAATTATATTTGTTAACTTGTTGAATTGCTTCCAAGACCGTTCTTTGAGGACTGAAGCTGTATAAAGGACTCCGCATTGCTGAGTCTCAACAGGAAAGCTAAGGTTTCCAAAAAAATGTTTCTTTATTTATGATTTTATTCATCTTTAAGGTTTTTAGAAAAACTGGAAGTATGAGATTGGGATGAATTTTTAAAGATTAGAAATCTTGAAGCTATTTGGTTCATAGAGAATTAGAAAAACGTCTTTTAGAAAATTACGTGCTTCCTTCTTTTGTCTTAGTAATACCTTATGCTTTCATGTTTTGTATTTCACTAACTCTGTACAAAATCCTGTGAAGTAGGCTGAACAGGAGTAGAGTTAAGACTCTTCAAGGTACAAGTGGTTAAAAAAAATAACCCAACACGGGGCTTCCCTGGTGGCACAGTGGTTGAGAGTCCGCCTGCTGATGCAGGGGACGCGGGTTCGTGCCCCGGTCCAGGAAGATCCCACATGCCACAGAGCGGCTAGGCCCGTGAGCCGTGGCCGCTGAGCCTGTGCGTCCGGAGCCTGTGCTCTGCAGTGGGAGGCCACAACAGTGAGAGGCCCGCATACCTAAAAATAAATAAATAACCCAACAGGGACTTCCCTGGCAGTCCAGTGGTTAGGACTTTGCCTTCCAATGCAGGGGGTGTAGGTTTGATCCCTGGTTGGGGAATTAAGATCCTACAGGCCTCGCAGCCAAAAAACCAAAACATAAAACAGAAGCAATATTGTAATAAATTCAATAAAGACTTTAAAAATGGTCCACACCAAAAAAAAAAAAAAACAACAAAAAAGTAAATAACCCAATAAAAAAAAAAAGCAATGTTTTCATTCAGATAACTGAGAAGACAGGGATGGATCTTTCTTCCATCTATAGCTGAATCCAAGGACTCCAATGATATCACCAAGGTCCTGTGTTCTGTTGTTCAGCTCTGTGTTCTTTTGCATTGCTCTTATTCTCTCCCACTGCAGTCAGGCTTCCCTCAAGTTGCTGGAGGAGACGAAAACTAGCAGCCTCAATTTCACATCATCCCAGCACAAGGATACTAAAAGCAAGAAGTGTCTCCACTAGCTCTGGCTGGAAAATCTTCAGACGAGGACTGTAATTATTCATTCAACCAGGATCACTTAATGGGAGAAGAGTGGTTCCCCAGAGAGGAACGCTGAGCAGATAATGAATGTTCTCTGAAGTGGGTAGTTACTGAGCGGCCATCTACATATGGGAAAGGGAGGCACAGAGAAATGAAGTAACTTTTCCACAGTCACACTGTTGGTAGGTAACAGAAGTAAACAGAAATCATGCCTTCTCACTCATACCTCATACAGTGCCTCTGCCCTTGCCTGTATAACCATGTTATTTCCATGGTGTAAGTATCTCTATCTCACCATTTCCAAATGAAAGCTAGGCCCGTAAGTTTTCATAAAGACTATAATGTCATTCCATTGCATCTATTTCTTTGTCTTCTGCATATACATCAATAACTTCACATTCAAGGAACCATAATTATATTCACCTTTTAGCTTCAGTATTCCTGGATAACTGGCCTTGTGAAAGAATCTAATGGTTTTCTGTCGCTTTGATGTTACTTTGGTCTTGCCACCACACATTATGGGCATTTTATAATGCATTTTAAGGTGTTTTTAAAAGTCACTCTTTAGAAAAAATACAGAATTTTAATAAAATTACATTGACAAGTAATTATTCCTCATTCCTTAACGTATTCCCTAATTTTTTGTGATGGACATAAACAATAAAGTGATTTACTGTAAAAGTGGTTCATCTTTCTATAAGCAGGCAAGTGGCTGATTTGGCGGGAAGAGGACTTGACTGACGGCCAGCCCACGTGGATTCTAGTTTGGCTTTGTCAATTACTAGTTGTGTGGATACCGAAAATGGCTTAGACTCTGAGCCTCAGCATTCTCATTTGCAAAAGGGGAATGGTACTTTGGCCTTATTTTGATATTTAGAGCAGAACTCATGTACCGTTACAAAAATGATACAAAAATGTCAGTACTTCTACATTTGTTTAAAAGCTAGCTTTCCCTAAGACTGTAACAAAATAAGGAGAGAACATGTGAAAACTGTTACCTCAGTGGAAAGATCGTCTTGGAAGAAGTGATTCGATTTTCTAGAAAACTCAACCCAGAACACCTTAACTGGGAAATATACACACACAGACATAAAACTGGAAGGCAAAAATGTTTCTTCTAAGATTTTGTAAAGTTCCCTGATTCTTGTTTTACAACTTATTGATATTTTCTTGTGCCTCTGCTGTGCTGTCAGAAATTCTCATTTTGAAGCAAGGAAACTTCAATGAGAAAAGCATTTCAACTTTTGGCTCACTACAAAATTTCCCTTGGGAAATTATAGTTCTAGATCTGTTCCAGACATTAGGTTCTTTGTTGCTCCAACCAAACCCGGGACGCCACCCAGAGGTGCGCAGCGCCACCTCCTGGGAGCGCGGACAGAGCCAGCCAGCAGTAAGCGGCTGAGAGCCGAACACCTGTGTTACAGTCTGTGTGGCTCTGGTGACTCAGACACTTCGGGTGGTTTCTGTACACATACCCCTGCGAGGAACTCCAGACTTAGCCGCGTCTTCGACGCCTCAGCTGAGTAGAGGTTCTTAACCCAGCGAACGGCAAGGCATGTTAACAGTGAGGGTCCTGTGTTTAGGGAAGGGTGCTCCACAGCTGAGACGGTTCTGTGGGCAGGGCTACGTTAGGTGGGTGGGAAACCAGCCAGTGAGCGGAACGACGCTCGGTGGGCGGAATGACGCTCGATGGGCGGGGCTTATCTCCGTCTGCAGACCAAGCTCACGGGGCAGGTCTCCGCCCTGTGGGCGGAGCTTATCTCGGTGGGCGGAAACTACGACCTGAGAGCGGACCCTTGACTGGCTCCCTCATTCCGGAACTTCCTGGATCCTGCGGGTGCAGATGGCGTTACCTGGAGCTTAAACCCCTACACGAGGGTATCGGAGGACTGGTGAGAGATTAATTAAAAAATTTTCCGGCTCGCTGGCGTGGAGTTTCCGAGGGTTGAGACAGGATTGGTCGTCCGCGGGCTGCTGCCGTCTGGAGGCTCCGTTCCGTCGTCGCTTGCTGCCTTAGGCAGCCCTACTCGGCCGCAGGCCTGCTGGCTCAGGCCTGAAACCCCCATGCCTGCTGGGCCTTCAGCCCACGGCAGGGTACCAGTTTTGGGTTGTTATGTTGTCACCAGTTTCCACGTGGTTGTTAGAGAAAATCCCTATCCCACTACCCCCCCAGCTAGGCTCTCACCTTCTCCACGAACCTTCCTCAAGTCCCCAACTGTATTGGATGCTTCCTTTTTGTGACTCCACTCGTATGCTGTCAGTTACATCACCTATCTTTATGTTTCTTGTGTTTGTATATGTTTTATATGTATGTATATAGGTTCTGTACCACACTTGGTACATAGTAATTGATTAATGAATACTAGACGAATGGTTGGATTTTGGTTACTTATTGGAAGGATTTTAGATTATTTAATTTGGGGGTGGTTTATGTGTATTTTCTGCTTCTATAATAATCATGTATTTTCTACTGTGTTTATTTATTTATTTTTTTTTAGAAGGAGTTCTGTTGGGGTTCGGAAGCATTGCTGTCTCTGTTGTTCCTGAGGCTAGACATTGAAGGAGGAGAGATACAATGTGAGCAAAGGGAAGAAGGGAAGAATGTGCAAGGTGTCTTCAGAGAGTAATTAGTAGACTAGAGTCGGTATAGAGAAATAGCAGGAGATACCTTTGACAGATTTATGCTAGAGTCAGGTTTCCAGCAATATGTCAGGACAAAGAATATTGCTCCTTGTGGGTTGGAGGAGCCACTGAAGGATTTTAACATTGGGACGGTTCATTTCATACCACTACACAGGATAGACTTGAATGCATGTGGCTTAAGCCAGGGGTTGACAGTCTTTCCGTAAAGGGCCAAATAGTAAATATTTAGGCTTTGCGAGTCACAGTTGTCGCAGGAAAGCAGCCACAGACAAAACATACATAATTGAATGGACATAGCTGCGTTCTAATAAAACGTCATTTACAAAGACAGGTTCCTGACCTGATTTGGTCCATGGGTATAGTTTGTCCCAACCCAGAGTCTAACCAAATAGTCCTAGGGACTAAAGCAGTAACCCAGTCCTGAACTAGGCAGTACTAAATCATGTTTTTGTACTGCATTTTTATTTATATATGAGAGACCACATCACATAATGAGAGCTCAGGATCTAGTCTGCTTGGCTTTGAATCTTGGCATTCTCTGACTACTAATAGTGCAACAATGGGCAGATTAGCTTCTCTTTGCATCAGATTTTTTTTTTTAAATCTGTAAAATGAGGATAAAATAGTACCTCCTACAAAGTGTTGTTGTAAGGAGTAAATTAGTTAAAACACATAAAATGTTAGCATAGTGCTGTACATGTAGTAAAAGCTTAATAAATCTTAACTACTAATATTTTTTAAATTGTTCCTCACGTGCATTGTTAAAGACAGGTTTGAGAGATGTTTCTCAAGTAGAATTTATAGGCTTAGTGTGTTTAGCTTTAAAACAAAGATAATACCTACAGTTTTTAGGCAAGAACCATTCACATAGAGGTGATGTGGAAGTCATGAAAGTAATTTAACGTGGGGGTTAGGAGGTGTAAGATTAAGTACTGGTTTTGAGGAGGTGCACATAGGAGTGAAAATGGGGCAAGTAAAAAGGAATGAAAGAAGGAGGGAGAAGGGAGTCAGTCCTAGAGTATGAAAGAAACTGGAATGGAATAGCAGTATGTAAACTAGCAGAAGGATGGATGGTGGTGGTTAGCATTGTCAGATGCTGCAGAGAGCTGAAAAAAAACAATTGTTGTGTTGAGAATATTAATTAATCTAACTGGCAGAAACTAATGTGGAGCCTCTTATGGGTCAGGTGCTGGAGATGCAGAAAAGAATTAGCTACACACTCTGCACTGAAACAGAAAAATCTAGTAGGACCAAAAGGACATGGAGATAATTTTTATACAAGCAGCAATTTTAAAAATAATCAGAAGGTGGAACTTCTTAGATTTAATTGGTACCTTTACTTCCAAAAACTGAAATTGCTTTACAGTTCATGAACATGGGCAACTTAATTGAGCTCCTTTTCTTTCTTTCCTAGACAATGGCCAAGAACAAACTAAGAGGACAGAAGTCCAGGAATGTATTCCACATAGCCAGCCAAAAAAGCTTCAAGGTTAAAAATAAAGCAAAACCAGTTACCACTAATCTGAAGAAGGTTAGTATCACTTATGCACTCTGACTTTATTGTTTACAAGCAAAGCATAATTGTAAAGCTACTGAAAAACTGAATGCTAATATTTAAAACAGGTTCTTAGCCTTTCCTACAAAAGCATGATGATTTTAAACATTTGTTTTAAAAAAGAAAAAAAGATGAAGAAAAATAACCTCCCTTTCTTGAATTCAAATGTGCAAAAAGAAGAAAGCATTTTAACTGCAAATGTATGAGGCTCCAAGTAACAGTTTTAATAGTTTTCTCAGAGCATAGAAATCATAAAAAAACATGGTATGGAAAAGTTATCTCTAAACTCATATATTCAAGAAGCTTTCAACAGAGTCAAGACATGGAATGTCAGTCAACACCCATTCTTTTTCTCCTCAGTAATTCTTATTTCTCTGAAGATATCTAGAACTCAGATAAAAACCTAAAAATAGAAGATAAAATATTTTGTTTCTTAAAATACAAAATTTGAAAAGAAAGGAGTTACTTTATTTCAAAATATTTGGGGAATGGGAAATTTCTTCAAGATTAAGTAGACTCCTTAAGAAGATTATTCAAGAAAATGTTTTCAAGCTTAAGTAATAGGTGGAATCACCTCTAGAGGACTTAGTAATTATCATAATGGTCCATAGAAATGTAACATTTTATCTTTCAGTCTTCATGAACTAGCTGAGTTAAACTTTTTGGTGGAGCAATTTCATGACTTTGGAAATGCTAAAAAGGAATAAAGCTGGGTGATATGACTGGGGTTTGGGGGTGACAGTCTTAGATAGAACTGTCTTCAGGGTTGACATTGAAGCCAAGACCTGCCTGATAGGAGCCAGTGATGCAAACTGCTGGGAAGTGTTGGGAGCAGCATGTTCTAGGCAGAAAGTATAGTGAGTGCAAAGACCCCCAGCTGGGTGAAGGCTTGGTATATTTGAGGAAAATTATTTTGTTTGGATAGGAAGTCCTAGAAGCTTTATGGATGCTAATGGAAAAGATCTGTGGGTAGACAGCCTGGTTGGAGAAAGTATCGAACACTTTTCTGAGAAAGCAGCCTTAGGGGGAGGTCGTACAATCACCAGGTACTATATAAATGGTAAATTGAAGTTGGTGGCCATGAACTTAAAGTGAAGCCAGTCAGCCAGCTATGATTTTCTAGAGCTTCAGTTTTGGGCTCCAAAAGGCTGATACTTGAGTTTAACTAGGTTACCAGGCAAGTCTGATTGAGGGAGAGAAGAGAAGTAGAGTTAGGGTGTGAAGGAGTGACTGATTAGTGGTCATGGAATCTGTGCAGGCTAAAGGAATAAGTGGGGGTATGAAAATGTGAACAATAGTGAACTTGGTGGGAAAAGATTTCAGTGAGATTTAAGAATTATTAATAAAATTAAGTGAATAGAAGGATAGGAGGTGGTGCGGTAACAGGTAACGATGCAGCCTAAGGTAATGCATGGGAGTGATGGCAAGGTAGGTCGTGGAAAAGACCCCTGGAGATGAGGACCTGAAGAGATTAAGAAGCCATAGGATAGGTTTTTGTTGTAGCCACTAAACAGCGACGCCAGGCGTGAGAGGGGTCAGTGAGCCATGGTTTGAGATCTTTCACGAAGGAGCAAGTAATCATGGTGTTGATAGGTGACAGTAATGAGGAGAGGGGTGTCAGAATGTCCTGATGTATAAGATGCAAAAGAGCCAAAAGTTTTGAAGGAGAAATGGTTGGGGAGCAGCTGTGAAGAACAAGAATACCACCCCCACCTTTCAGATTCAAGCGAGGACAGCTACAGGGGCCGCTGTCCTCAGGAGACTGCCAGGCACTTCTATCAAGGAAGGATTCAGAGACGTACTGTTAGAAGGACACTGGAAGCATGCTATCCAGGTTCCTCATTTTACAGATGAGAGACGATAGCACCGTAGCTTAGAAAGATAGTGGTCACATATTTTGGCCTGCTTATTCCAGGAAAGTCAAGGTATGAGGTATATCCACATAATTCGTATTTTTTAAAAAACAGAACCTTTTGTCTAAAATGTCCCAATAAGACTAAGAATTTTAGTGTAAATTGTCTCCATAAATTGGTAGGATTGATAAGAGTTTATAGGTTTGGGGGGTAACAAGATTAAATTAAGGTTGCCTATATTTTTATCCTTAATGGTTGTGAGATCATGGATTAATGCTCTTTTTCTTTTTTTAAAAGATAAACATCATGAATGATGAAAAAGTTAACAGCGTGAATAAAGCTTTTGTAGATATGCAAAAGGTACTTGTACAGTTCGTAAAAGGCCTTTCTCTTGAACCTCTGCAGAAACAGCTGGTGAGTGGAAATCACTTCCTTTTGTTCTGGCTAATAAACTGCAAATTTTCAAAGCCTGTATTGATTGTAATTTTTAGTATTTGGCTCTGTAGTATGTATAGCTTATTCAGACTTTAAAACATTGAGTCTAAAATATGGGAATTTATTGTTCTATTTCCAAAAGTACAACTAGAAGAAATTATATTGAATAATAGATATGTCAGTAGATTATGTCATTTTTGTTTGCTATTGTCATCTGAATTTTTAAATGTAATTTTCTCTCCAGATTCCTCAGCAGTGTCATGAAAACGAACCAGTTAATGTTGATGAAGCTACAAGATTAATGGCTCAGTTGTAATACACTGGTGATGCATCAAATTCTCCAAAAAGACCAATAAATTAAATGTTTTATACAATTTTATTTTTAAAAATCTTGTTAATGTACAGGCATTGGCACATTTTAAAAACAAACTACATAAACAGATCTTTCCTATAACCTAGGAAAGTGGAATGTCAGAAGTCAACAAAATGTGATAAACTTAAAGTGCTAAAACAGAAGGCACTTCACAAAATCTGTTCACTGAAACAGTTAATATATCCTAGTTTACACCCTTCACTTTATAAGTGGCAGTGAATGTCTGGATCGGAGGATACACAGAAATATGGACAGTCTCGTGGCAGTAAAAATGTAAGACAAACAAATGATGAGCCCTTGGCCAAATTTTTTGTTTTTGATGACCTTAAGTCTACTTTAACTTTCTTCGCATATAAGGAAAAAAACAGAAGGTTCAGAATGGGAGGAAAAGTTGAAATTCCAGAATGTAATTACTTGAGGGTAGGGAGTTGGTAGACATGAAATCACTTTTTCCCCTGAAGCAATCAGAATCCTTTGTTCTTATGGTTGAAGTTTTGTGAAGTAAAAAAGAAAGTATTAGGGAAGAACATTTCAGAATCAGTGAACTAAAAAGATGTTACATTCATTATTTTAAATACTTAGGTTAAGACGTCTAAAATGTTACACAGTTAGAGGTAGATAACAGTCCCAGGTTTCCATGGAATCTAATAATTTAGTATCTGGACATCAAACAGATCACAAACTCCTTCATTATCATCTAAATTAAAGTTGTAGTCATCTGCCGGGGTCGGAGAAAGCCGTAAAAGCGGAAACACTGCAAGCAAAAAATAAATTCAGTGTTAAAGATGGTTTCTACATACAGGTAATGATGTCTAACATAAAATACTATCAAAAACATCAAGCCAAATTATGTTTCCCATGTTATACAGCAATTTTTAAAAAATATGTAATAGGAAATGTAATGATCAAATTAATGACATATTTTGTGTATATTTTGAAAGATTCTTTCTTAAAGACATTTTATGCATTGATTATAGGTGTTAGCTTGAGAAACAAGTTAGTTTTTGTTGGTTGAACTTGTCACTAAAATTTATGATTCAGAAACACTGCTCAAAGTATTTTCTCTGATCTGCTAAATAAGCTACCACTTCGAAAACAGAGAAAGGAACTAGACATAAATTAATAAATATGCTGAAATTCTCTGCTTTTACAGAAGTGTTTGATAAATGTCTAAGTGGTTACTGTGCCATTGGCTAATTTAACAGCTGCTACTTCCTAGGTCTCGGCTATACATATTTGTTAGGAACCAGGACTCTGAATCCAAGAACTTTTAGAAAGGTGAGGCCCAGAGAGTAATTGTTAAAGTAACTACCATATTGTAGCTAGTTGATTTTTTTTTTTTTGCGGTACGTGGGCCTCTCACTGTTGTGGCCTCTCCCGTTGTGGAGCACAGGCTCCGGACGCACAGGCTCAGCGTCCATGGCTCACGGGCCTAGTCACTCCACGGCATGTGGGATCTTCCCGGATAGGGGCACGAACCTGTGTCCCCTGCATCGGCAGGTGGACTCTCAACCACTGCACCACCAGGGATAGCTAGTTGATTTTTAAGAATTACTTCAGATTAGACGATGATGTGGCTAATCTTAGTAATACTGACTTCACATTGGCAGCTTGAAGTTGGCCATGGTAGGAGTATTTACAAAACTGTTTTCAGATTTCCTGTTGACTCAGATACACTGTTTTACTCTTCTTGGCCAAATTCTTCAGGTGTAAAAAGGGCTAGTATGCCAACAATTTAGAACTTTATTCAGTAAAAATGATGAGTATCCCCTTATGAATTCTTTTTCCTCAAAATGCAGGCAAAAAAATCTGAAGGATGCCTATAACTTACTATGAATCATCATAGTACATTAAGCAGTTAAAAAATATAGGTTCTTCATTTCTTTTAAATCATGTGCCACTCATAAATTCTAGAAAAGCATTATTGATGTATAAGGCTATATTTATTAAATTTTTTAACTACTTACCATCAGAAGACATTAACTCATCAATGATATCTCCACTAATAGATCCCGCTGGAAAAAGAAATGTGATAAAGCTTTTTTTACACTTCTCTTTATATATTTTAACAGCAAAAAGGCAGTTACATTTAAACAGCATATATTTAAACAGTATATATTAAGCACAGTTATATTTAACATCAGCATCTTGATTAAAAGTATGAAATTAGGGCTTCCCTGGTGGCGCAGTGGTTGAGAGTCTGCCTGCCGATGCAGGAGACACGGGTTCGTGCCCCGGTCCGGGAAGATCCCACATGCCACAGAGCGGCTGGGCCCGTGAGCCATGGCCGCTGAGCCTGCACGTCCGGAGCCTGTGCTCCGCAACGGGAGAGGCCACAACAGTGAGAGGCCCGTGTACCGCAAAAAAAAAAAAAAAAAAAGTACGAAATTAAAGTACTAGAACTTTATGGAAACAGAATTTTCATGACAACTAATCTGTACCTGGCATTACTTTTAAACTTCTGAACTCAAGATGTAGCCCCAAAAACTCATTGTTTTCCCAAAACTGACTCCTCAGTTTTTAAAGTCAGTGTTATCATAATTCTCCCTATGACTCAACCTTAAAAGTGCAACATCACTTTACAGTCCTCCTGTTAACTTTATCTTCATATCTCACACATCAAAGGTTACTTATTTTGCCTAAAGAGTATTTCTCAAATCTTCCTTATTTCTCTTTCCAGTCCCATTGTCATCACCCCATTTTAGCCTCAATATTCTCTCACAGTCGCATAACTGCACACATCTTATCTTCTGTCTTCATTGCCTCTAATGCCTTCTTCCCAGGGCCAGAAGTGTCTTCTTCCCTAATGACGTTACTTCTGTGTTCACCAGTATACAGTTCTAAACGTGCCACTTCCCTGGTCACAAATCTTCATTGGTTTATAGGTCAAAGTCCTAACTCAGTCTGATATTCAAGGCCCTCTCTAATCTGGCCCCAAATTGTTTTCTTTACTATTTCCAAATACAAAATCATGTACAGAAATGAAATGCTCAAAAGTTTCTTTAATGCTTTGTGAAGGCCAATGTACTAATTGTGTCTGAGCTAAACCATAAGCCTGCCTACTTTATTCTTCCCAATTTGATTATAAGCTTTTGAAAGATGACACTTTCTGTTGTGCATCCCTATGGCCTATGGTGTGGAAATACTTAAGAGGGGAAGGATATGGGCAACAAGAAGCTGAAAAATATTCTGTGTCCAGTTAGATCTTTTTAGCCTCACTCTTACCTATTGTGAACTCAAAGAGTAGACCACATCCCAAAAGGATAAAGGTAAAAATAAACAAATTGGAATATATACAATATAGTTATTTTAAATTATCTGCAATACTACGTCTAGATTGCATGGCAGTCATTCATTCAGCAACCATGGGTCCTTTATTTGCAACCACTAAGGAGTTGGTAAATACCTAGCCATGTAATAACCAAGGGAAAGGACTGGATGCTGAGGAAATTTTATAAATTTAAGAAATGTGGCCCCTATTCCTGATGCCCAGTTTTTAGCTATTTATCATTTCACAGATCAAATAACTTAGGAAGGCAAGATTTCCTAAATAATTGGAGTTGAGACCACTTATCAACTCTATAAAACTAAGCTTTCCAAATAAAAAGTATAATAATAGAGAATACAGAGAAACAGGAGACATAAGTCACTATAGTTGTCCCTAGTATGATTTTTATTAAACATAGAACAAATTTCAATTATATATACTAGAGTTACTAAGAGATAAAAGAACCTTACAAAGTAAATCTCAGATAAAAAGCTGACATGTAAATAGTAAAAGGGGGGTGGGGGAACAAATCTGGTTTAATTCCAAAAATGGAATCCTAAGGAAAACTGCAAATATATATATTTACACAGTCTATGAAACAACTAGTAGTAGTATAATTAAAGACAGGATCTGTTTTTTAAATTTTCCTCATAATACATATTCCAGTGCTGGGCACACAGAAGACACAAAATTAATACTTGTTGATCAGGTTTACTATTTTGCCTCCTATACTAGATAATAAAATAACATCACAATTGAGAAATTCAGAAGAGCTCTCCAACTTGTTCAACACAGTATTCATATTTTCCCCTCTACTTTTTAAAACAAAGGCTCTGAACCCACCTGAAGATAAGTCTGTGGCTGGAGTCTGCTGAAGATTCTGGCTTCTTTCGGAGACATGTTGCTCAGGCAGGTTCTGAGTTGCCATGTTGGATTTCTGTGGAGGCACTGGAGTCGAGGGCTGAGAGGAAGGCTGTGTGAGGTCATCAGGTGGGGGAACAGGAAAAACCACTGGCTTAGAGGAGCTGGACTCTTTATTTATAAGCAGCACGTGGATAGGTCCTGAATGACTCTTTAGATTGATCTGGTATTTCTTTTGTCCATTCTGACCCTTTGAAGTTAGTGGGCACAAACAAATGAATAAAGGTCAACATTTCTAGGTAAGCTGAAACATTAAAAATAAGACAGGCAAAGCTATAGGGACTAACTACGACAAAATTAAGTCGCTAAGTCAAAACATAGAGACCAAGAGTAGAATGGGATATTGAGTGCTATAAACCACTTGCCCCTAAAAGTAAGCTTTTCTTAAATACTGGGCATCAAAAACTCCCAGTTGTAGAATTCTGGAAACCATCTATTTGTGTGTAATTATACATGTCAGTGTGCAGCAGCGCTCCAAGCGTCCTCCACATGTATGGAACCCCGTCCCCTGGCATCAGCCGCCATGGATGTGGTCATCTGAATGTGCGTTCTTAAACGGCAGCTATTTCACAGGTCGAAACTTTTTTTCATTCAGCAAAGCACAAAGACAACTGAGTTTTCCTACAGAGATATAAATGTAAAGTCCCTCCATTTCAAAAAGGTAATTTGTATCCCGAGGCTTCAGAAACCAGAAATACAAAGTTCTAGAATAGCTGGGAGAAGAGAGGGAGGTGATAACAGTAATTTTTTCTACCTCTTTTTTGATTGTTATAGTTTTCAAATCAGTTTGTTTCAGGAAATTTGAATCTGAAAACTAAAATCATGAAATTTGTGTTAGCATAGAGTCAATAAATATCTCTGACTCAATAAGCCAGAAAATGTTTTTTAAAAGACCTAATTTAAAGCAATATATTATTGTTGATATTTAAAGTGAACTTTTTCCTTAGGATTGTTATATTGGTTATAGATATAGTCAAACTGATCTTTTAAGATTATTGACTATATCATTACTCATTCCTTGATGTCTTCTAGCTCAAATAAAACCAAATTTTAAGAAAAGTAAAATGTTAAATGATTCATTCAGTCACTTCCATAATTTTACCAAAGTACTGAAGACATCTAAATTCAGATATCAGTACTTTCAAACAGACGCCTTAAAAGCAGTAACTTGAAAGTGTTTGCAATTAGCTCATGTTCAGCTAAAGAAAATATATTTGTCCCTCTTGGAACAGTAGATCCATTTTAACAAAAGTTATCCTACATACATACCATTTCTGGAATAGGTACCTCCAGCTGTGTACCAGAAGGTGCTTGAATGGCCAAAAGTGTATCACCTGGTCAAAAAAATTAAGAAATAAAGATTTTTACATTTTAGAAAATACTACTGACCCTGTAATACAGTGGCCAAGAGTGTGGGTTGGCCAAGAGTGTGGGCTGTGGAGTCAGAATGCTTGGATTTGAATCCCAAGCTAGGTAACCTTGGGCTTTGGTTCTTAATTCTGTAAAATGGAGGCAATATAACTTACTGCATAGGGTTTTTTTTGAGGATTAAATGAGGCAATATATGTGTTAGACCTTAGAACAGGTTAAATGTGTTAGCTCTATTCTCATAAACAAATTGCTTTCACCCAATCTCATGTCAAGTCTGAGATTCTTGAAACCTTTTAGCCTTAGTTAAATAACACTGTTTAGTTGAAGTATTTATACTACTTAAATGACTGGACATACTAGAGATTAGGTATGATACAGTGAAATCTTAAGCTTAAGTGAACTTACTTTTGAAGCCAAATTCTACAGCAGTCTCTGCTGAGTTGAAGATTAAAAATACTTCCCCAAACTTTCTTTGAAAACTTGGGAAATATGGTGGCAAAGTAGAGCAATAAGCCCACATATATTACCAACGTAGTCTTAGATGAAAGTCAGATTCCACTTGGCAAGGTGTTCGGCAGGTTATTTTTTGTATGTGCATGATACAAGACTGTCCTTTTTTAATAGGTCATGCACAATTAAATATAAATCTGTATGCAAAATTTCATTTTACTTGTATTATATATATTATGGAAATACAGCCCCCACCCCCCATTTTAGTTACTAATATATTGTCATCTTAAGGGGAAAACATGGAGGCTGGGGATGGAATAGGGTGAGGAATAATTTTCCTGATAATAAAATGGATAAACCTTACTCTGTCCTCATGCTTTCTTTGGGTCCCATTTGTGACCAGCACACTTGCTACATATATTTTCATAAACAGTGCCAATGAGAACCGTGTTCTAGTTCAAGTGTAGTCACTGACTCTGTGATTCTGTGACTTTGAGGCTGTTGCTTAATCGCTGACTTAGGTGCCTCTCCCACACATAGTTTATACCTACTGATGTGGGCAATGAAGTGAAAGCTGGGAAAAGCAGTTATTGTCATGGAAACAGAAATGAAAGCAGCCTATCAACACATAGCACTGTAGAGTGAAACCCAAAAATGTCCACAAGTCCTGAAAATAATGACTTAGGGTGAGTGCATGGAGAATTTTGAATCACGTTACACTAAATAGGTTGATTACAGGAAGAATGTAAGAAAAAATTTACTAACAGTACTTACCATTAAAGCAATTACAGATGTCTTCATGAGTTACATAGGAAAATGTACTGTCATAGAGTTAAGGAAACAACATTTTTATCAAGGTCTAGACATTTAAATTAAGATAATAAATCTGAAGGCCAAAATAAAATGACCAAATGCATGAAGGGACTGTCACATATGGTCAGATGAAAAAGAACACAAGTCTTCAGTCTGAAAAGGCAAAGACAACCACATAAAGGTCCATAAGAGAAGTGTCCATCCTTTGCTCTAAGAAGAAGCCACTTTTGATTTCTCTGTCATTGAGAACTCTTGGGAGAGAGATGGAAAACACATTCCTCATGGAGACAGGAGCTTCAGGGGGAAGGATATTGATGGGAAAAAGGATGCTCTCAGTGGGAGTGAAGAGCAACTATACAAGCCTCTGCATCGAGAATCTTCTTGGGTCATGGTTTGGGGAATTGGGAGTGGCCACAATCTTGGAAAGCAGTGCAGCAAAGTGCATGATCAACTAGTTCAATGCTTTTTGAATCTTGGGGTTCCACAAGGCACAGTTGAAGACCCCCATTATTATCAAACTGTTAAGGAGTTCTGATCATAGAAAGGAAATAACAAATGAGATCATGGACTTGTTCACCAAAGACAAGACAACATCAAAAATAAATTGTATACATTAGTCAAAAGTTCATAAGAGGTGGTACAAGATAAATGTAGTTAAAATGTTCCATATGACTACAGGTAAGTTCACAAATCAAGAGAATCACAGATATCTAAGAGAACACAATGACTATAAGAAACACATGGAGTATATCACTAATGATGTTTCCCCCCAGTACAACAGATACTCCAGCCTTGGAACCCCACCCTCCAGTAAATACGTCTTTGGGTTAATGTTAGGCGGAATGTATCCTGGACTGATTGCAGGCCTGTAATATTTCATTTTCAAACCAAAATTAATTTTTCAAAACTTTGAGAGCTGCTGAATTTTTACTACTTCAGAACACTGAATGATTTAAGTACAGAACAATGATTTAAGTATGTCTATGCACTTAACAATGACTTCCAAATTCATAGACCCCCTAAGCACACTTTAGCTAGCACGTTACGTCCTATCAGTGGGTAGACTGAATGTAGGTGAATTTGTTTTTCTCAGTGCAACACAGTAATGGTGCTAACTGATGCACTGTATAACTTAAAAAGGTAAAAATTTTAAAATATTAGTATAAATCAGAAGAATTATAAAATTAAAATGTTATATTCACTTGCAAAACTGAACTCTAAAAACACTAGAATAAAGTAACTGATCTTCAGACTGAAAGAATATGTAGATATTATGTATATGTATAGCGTATTTAAAAGGATATCTATTATTAATGGAGTCGTCCATCACATTTTTGATGCTTTGCTGTAGCCACAACTTCTGCTGATCAAGTTCTCTTTCCTTCAGTTCTAGATCTTCAATTTCGGCTTTAAGATATCTTAATCTATCTATGACTTCTTTAGTATTACAGCCAGCACCTACACCTCTTAAAAACATATGAGAATTAATATCCCCAGTATCAGACCCAGTTAAACATCACTTAATTTTTGTAGTAGTAAAACTCACTGAATATATTCAAGACAAAAATCTTTACACTCTTCTAAAAATCAAGCATTAAAATCCTTAGAAAATTTAAGCACCATATACCTCTGAATATGTTTGCTTAGACAATTTATTGCCAAGAACAACCAAAGTACACAAATTCTCAACATGTTCTAGTGTGCTTTTTGTCTTCTAGAAGGTCAGGCTGGTGACTGAGGCACCAGAGGATGTCAAAGTCAAATTGTCACACTGGAAGTCTCACTATATGGACTGAGATGCTGGTAAAACACATTATAACCTTTTAATATATTTTGGTGGGATTTTTGGCTAAGATAAACCAAAAAATTAAGGCTAAAGGGGACAAATTTGTGGAACAGAAAGTGTTTATCACACTCAAACATACAACAGTTAACAAATGACAACATGCATTTCAACTAACCATTATTTACAAAGTACATAATCCTGTGTATAAGACACAGTTCCTGTTTTCAAGGAGTTTGTATTAGGTGGGCAGATAAATACTTAAGCAGAGAGGAATTAATAATACAAAGCAGTATGCAGTGTGTACCAAATGAGTAGCTTGAGGGAGAAAGTAAGATCTGAATTTTAAGAGTGTAAATTAAACAGTGGAGTGAGCAAGGGGACATCCCCACATAGAAGTGACACATACAGAAGCCCAAACAGGTGTGTCCAGGGACACACGTGGGGCTGGTGTGACTAGAGTAGATGGCTGAAATAGAGGACTTCGGAGAGGCAAATGGTAGAAAGGTCAGATCTTACAGAGCACTGAGAAGAAAAAGGTTTTAGAACAGAGTACTGGTTTGTAACTTACTTCCATTGTATACTATTTTTGGACTTTTTTTCAATTAGGTCAATTCCTTCCAAGACATTGGTGATATCATAAATTCTTCTCTTTTGCCTCACTGCCAAAGTATCTGCAGCCTGTTTAAAAAAAAAAAAAGGAAAGAACAATGAAATAAATTACATTTCGTATTTTAAGGCCAAAAAGGCTTTGGTTATTAAGGTCACAGCATGAGAGCCCAATCCTAAATCTGACCCAGTCAGCTGCTTGGGTATGTGCAAATCAACCCTCAAACACTGAAAATACCAAAGAAATTATTCCATTTAAAAGCCAGCAGATGTTGGAATGGAAAAAATAAAATGAAGAGGTCGTGACACGAAGCCCACAAAAATTAAAGAACACAATAAGAATACTTCATATCACCTTATGGGCTAATCCTGAAAAGGCACTGCTAATTGTCACTTCCTATCTTATTTCTCCGTTCATAAACAGTCTTGTCTAAAATCAGCCTTAATTACTTTTTAAAACTTTGAAAAATTATATGTCAGCGGCTTTTAAATAATGAAGTCAAGATACTTGGGGGAAAATTCTGAATTATACACACACTGTAATACCTTGAAATACATAATCTGCATTTTTTAAACTCACAGTGAAAAGAGAGGAATGATCATGCCATCCCAGCACAAAGCATAAAATCTACAAGAAATCAAAATCTATAGCACAAGGTTTTGGTACTAGCAAACACAAAAGCTTGGTAGTTTCACTCACATTAGGTAAGACCAATGAAAATTAATTAATGCTATCATGTCATGAATGAATTGAGGAATGCTGGACAGTTCTTCTAACTAGTTCTCACTCACATTTCTGACATTTGTTCCCCAATAGTACAAACAGAACCTCTAAGACGAGGTTACCTTACAGCTCTTTTTTCAGAGTGGATTAGACAACAGACTATCTTGAATGTGCAGTCACATTTTAAGATTCATGGTAGTAATGAAAAAACACATTTATGTCCTTACTGACAATATTCAGTACATATGTACAAGATTTCGTTTCATATAGTTAGTTACCAACTACCCCAGGGCTTGTTTCCTTCCACAGGGGGCATATGCAACCAACAGCGACTGCTTGCTCCACAGGCATGTGGAACCTGTAAGTGAAATGTCAGTTCTATCAATCTAGTCGTTGTGTTACCAAAAATACCAGGTTACTGTTGTCCAATCACACAGGTCTTCGGGAAGGGGATTCATGCCTCAAACAGTGGACCAGGAGGGTAAGTAGGAAGTGGCAGAGAGAAGGAAGAACCAGAGCGTGAGGCTGTTTGAACCCCCAACTCTGACTAGAGTTTGGCTCCATCTCTTCTAGAAAATAAGCAAATGAAAAAGAGGACTAGGCATTGTTTCATTGATATCCTCTTCCTTGTACTTAGCAATTTCTTCTCTGTTTCACCTACCGTCGTAGAGTTTCTGTCCTTGAGTGTGAGGCTGTCTTTCTGAAGAGCAATCATCTACCGCAAAGCTAACTGTAAAATCTTGTGAATTAATGTCTCACTTCCCTCTTGAGAAGTAGCCCACAGCACTCCAAGCCAGCTCTGTGTTATCCGTAGCTACAGACTCACACACAAAAGCCGTCACAACCACAGCAACAGCTCACCAGGTAGGGTATTAAAATATGTTTGTATGAAACAGATCACACAGCTATTCTAGGTCACTGGGCAAAGAGCCATGAGATCTCACTTTTAGCTCAAAATTTGTAAAAAAGTATCTCATTTATAATTTATTACTGCTTAACAATTATAAAATTAAACACTTGATTTCCAAATCTAAGCATTATTTCTTAAATATCTTTCTATTTAAAAATATATACATGACCAACATTAAAAAGGATCTCCAGGAAGCTTTTATTTTAGCAGCCACATCATCCTTCTGAAGTCAGGTTCTGGAGCAAGGCACACCACGATCCAACCCCAGCCCTGCCACTTCCTGTCTTCAGTTGGCTTCAAACTCATTAAACCTCACTTCCTTTTTGGAAAATGGATAACAACACATGCTGAATTGTGGGGATTAAACTGGATAATCTTAGCACAGCGTCTGCTGCATAATTTAAATATTGGTAAGTAACTGCCTCATCATCAAATACAGGTTGAAACAAGAGATCGTGGGTAAGTTAGAGTTTGCATGTATACGAACCTATCATATTTTATGTAGTGTTTTTAAAAGTTGCGTGTGAATTCTTAAAGTTTTATTAAGTAATCCAAGACCTTTGTACTTAATAAAATCATACAATGAATCACCACCACCTTCATTCATTCATTCAGCACCCACGGGGTGCCAGGCTCGTCTGGGTCTTAAGGATACAGTGGTGACAGAATGAAGTAGCCCACAGCACTCCCTCTTTTGAGGTCAGGGAGTTAATAATGTACAAATTATTATGTTAGGAGGAATGCATGTAGGAAGGTGCTATATTTAACAGGATTTTCAGAGAAGAGCTCCCTGATAAAGCGACATTTGAACTGAATGAAGTGACCCCTGGGAACACCTGGCAGTAAGTGCAAAGGCTCTGCAGTGGGAGATGCTTAGGTCCTTCAAGAAAAGGCGGGCAGGCCAGTGTGGCCAGAATAGTGATTGAGAGGGAGAATGGGAAGGGGGTGTGTAACAAGAGGAGGAAGAAAGGGGAAGGGGAAGAGAGACAGGGAGACAAAGATGATAACCTGGAAGAGGTAGCAAGGGGCCAGATCACTGGGGTCTTGCAGGCCACTGTAAAGACTTCAGCTTTTACCCCCAGTAAAACAGAAAGTCACTGGAAGGCTCTGAGCACATAATGATTTGGCTCCACATTTTCAAAGGTTCTCTCGGGCTGCTCTGGGTGAAAGAAGCCAGTGAGAAAGCAATGGCAATAATCCATTCAAGAGATGGCCATGGCTTGGGTGAGGGGGTAGCTGTGGAGATTGTGAGAAGTGGTGAGATTCAGGATCTGTATTTTTTAGAGCTTTTTAAAAATTTTTTACAGCTTTATTGGATTATAATTGCTTTACAACATTGTGTTAGTTTCTGCTGTACAGCAAAGTGAATCAGCTATATGTATACACATATCCCCCCACTCTTGAGCCTCTCTCCCACCCTCCCTATCCCACCCCTCTAGGTCGTCTCAAAGCACGGAGCTAATCTCTCTGTGCTATACAGCAGCTTCCCACTAGCTATCTGTTTTACACATGATAGGGTACATATGTCAATGCTACTCTCTCAATTCTTCCCAGCCTCCCCTTCCCCCACTGTGTCCACAAGTCGGTTCTCTACGTCAGTGTCTCTATTCCTGCCCTGCCACTAGGTTCATCAGTACCATTTTTCTAGATTCCATATATATGCATTAATATACGGTATTTAGGATCTATTTTGAAGGTACAGCAAGCAGACGATCCTGAGAAAGGAATCAAGAGTAACTCTTTGGTTTTTGACATGAGCAACTGGAGATGAGGAAGGTTGCAGGAGGAATAGGTTTGGGACACTGAAAATCAGGAACTCGGCTTTGGACATGTTGACTTCCAGGGGGGAGAAATCAAGGCCACTGAACATTGGGAGTGTGTAGGTTAGGGGAGAAGTCCAAGCTAGAGATACAAATTCAGAAGCCATCAGTAAAGAAGACATTTTAGGACAATGGATGGAACCTACTGGATTCACCTAGGAGGTGAGCATAGAAGGAGAAGATGTCTAAGGGCCAACCCTGGGGTTCGCCAGTATTTAAGATCCGAGAAATGAGGGGCAACCTGCCACTGAAGTAAGAGAAGTAGGAAGAGTGGGGTCTTGGAAGCCAAGGGAAGAGTGTAAGAAAGAGTGATCATGTTAAGTATCACTGGCAGGGAGACCTGATTCACTGAGACCTGATCCATGGATTAGACTTTGGAAAGATCACGAGTGACCTTGGTCGGCGCCGTTTTGACAGAGTGGCGGAGTAGAAAGCCTTCATGGAGAGAAAGCCTTCCAGGACAGAGTGGAAGGAAAGCTGGAGTGGACAGCTCTTCTGAAGATTTCTGCTGCAAAGAGGAACAGAAATGAGGCAGTAGATATAGGGAATTGTGGGGTTTCCCCAGGAAGTTTTTTTTCCCCTTCATTTCTCTTTTCTTTTAAAGGTGGAGCAATTTCAACATGCGAGTATGCTGATAGGAATGAGCCAGTAAAGGGGGAAGAGGGATAATTCATGATGCAGGAGAGAGAAGGGGCAACCAATAAAGAAACAGCAGTAAGTAGGCAAGGGGGGATGTGAATCAGACTAGCTGAGGATCAGCCTTACATAATAAGAGGGCATGTTAATAACTGAAGCTCATCAGAGTGCCCAAGTACAGCTGTGGGTACAATAGTAGACAAGGTAAGGGGAGAGGTTAGACACTTCCTTCTGGTTGCTTTTTTTTTCTCATCAGTGGAGGTGGGAGTGGAGGAGTGAAGGGGGAGGGGGGTTTAGTGGTTGAGAGAGGAGAAGTGCCAAATCCTCATCTAGGAAAGCCAGAGGATAAGTCATGTAGAAGGAATGCTGGACCTCACTATGGTCCTGTTCAAGTTAGTGGTCCTGAATTTAAAGTGAGAGCCATCAGAATCACTGTGCATTTTCCTGCGGCCCTGTAGAAAGGCTGGGGTGTTGTCAAGGGACAGGCAGAGAACAAAATGGGTGCATCCTCATCCCATGCTGGCACTGTGGCTGTTGAATGCACATGAGTATGCATCAAATTTACTTTAAAAGTTTACATTTATTATTCTAGGACCTGACCTATATAGCCATAGGGAAGCATCCGTTAGATGCTCACTTTTTCAGGAAAAACAAACATAACCCTCTGAAAGACATGGATCTCCCCTCCAAATATTAAACTCTTTTCTAAAAATATGTCACCAATGGTGAACAAACTGATATCCACAGGTGGAACAAAATTAAAACTTGTGATGCTTTTAAGAGGTGGACAAGTCAAATAAAACCTAAGAGCTGAGAGGGATCACATATAAGTGCTAAAAAGGGCTTTAAGAATTTTCTGGCCCCACCCCTTCACTTGAACAAAAGAGTCTACTAAGACCAGTGTTAATTCTGGGAGGGAGAGAGATTATGTGGCAGCTTTATTTGGGTTAGGATTAGTTGCGGCTCATTTGCTCAAGGATGCTCTTCCGGGGCAGCCTGATGCTTCATTCAAAAGGGCTGACATAAACACAGTAACTCTGGAAACATCCTGTCTTTCAGGTTCTCCATCTGTAAAGCAGGTACTTTACTCTCTTCCAGGACAACTGTTGACACACGTGCACTCAATGTCTTAGCTACTGTGCTACAGAGACTAATGTTACAGTGAGGAGGGCCACATCCAAAAATCAAAACTGTGCAATACAAACACTACAAGGGACCTTCCTGGTGGCCCAGTGGTTAACACTCTGCGCTTCCACTGCAGGGGGCACAGGTTTGATCCCTGGTCGGGGAACTAAGATCCCGCATGCTGCACGGCATGGTAAAAAAAAAAAAAAAAAAAAACCACTACAAAACATCAGTTAGTTATATACACATGCATACAGACATGCCCAAGTGATGGGATCCTGAATATAAGGTGGAAGGACCCCAGGTAATACACCAAGATTGTCTATGAAATATTTTAATGAGAATTTTAAAAAAACTGTGCTCGATGGTATGTTGCTTTATCTCATGGTAAGATTACTAGCTAATTTCAAACACTGTTAAAGATAATTGAGAGGTAGAATGTTTGATTTCAACCCACAGTTAAGAAGAACCATTTATAAGCCAGTAATTGGATAATTGTGTAATAGGATCTTTCACAGATGTTATCTAACTTAATGCTCACAACTGCTTTGTAAAGTAGGTATCATTCTCCCTGTTTTATAGGAAACAGACTCAGAAGGCTAATGAATAATCAGGTGGAATCTGGCATTAATTATATATTCATGAAATAAATTTGTGGCAAAACATTTTCAAATGGGCTTCTATTATTTTAAAAGACTGGTGGACCGTCATAAGTTCCCAAGCTATACAAATGCACTGAGTAGCAATTCGAGTACCACTAGTCTGCAGGTGGTTCCATCTAGAGTGTATGAAATGGTCTGAAAAGGCAGAAAGATCTTCATTTCCACTTATTTATTTATTCAAAAATAATAACCAGTAACAAAAAAACTGTAAGCATATCTAAGTTTTCGGGACCATGGCTAACACCTGGCAGAATGAGGATGAAAAAATGAAACAGTCCTGTAAAGTAGAGACAAAGTGTTATAGGAGACTGAAAAAAGAGAGATTACTGGAGGTGGGGGCAAAACAGGAAAGAGTTCCCGGAGGAGGCTGCTGCGTGCTTTCAATGCATCTGTAAAGGATGTTACATCAGGAAGGAAATTAAATACCCAAAAAATAAATAACTTACTTTAAGGCTACAAAGGGCTTCCTCCAGAAGCAGCGCTAAGCACACAAGTGTTTTAATGAGTAAACCTCCCCCGAAGAAATCTCTCCTAAAAAAATCTGCAGTGCTTTCACTACCTCAAACTAACTACTACTCTATATGATATTTTTAAGTGCATAAGCTTTAAATTTGTTCTAATTCTTAAATTTTTTTAATAAACTCTGCATAAGCTTTTGAAAAGAAACTTCATTTGTACTGCCTTACTCAAGTCACCAAAGATTTCTCAAAAGAAAAAAGAAGACACTTGATAAAGTATCTATTTAAGTAGGAAAAGCCTGCTGAAACTCAGCTCTAGAGATTGCTTGCCTAAGTCCCCAAATGCGTGCTTTGTAATTCTCATATGTGTTAAGTTTCTAAAACAGGAGCAAAATTAAGCATGCATCTGCTATTCTACCACTGGGATTTGTATCTGCACATTTTCTATCATCCTGATGGTTAGAAGTTAGGAACCAAAGAAGTGACACAGAAGTTAGGAACATGGGCTAGCCTATAAGATAACAGTTAAGATACTGTTGTTGTGAAGATTAAATGAGTATATTTGAAACACTTAGGAGAGTGCCTCGTACATCACGAGTATTACATTCGTGTTAGCCATTATCACTATTATAGATCCAATTTCTCACCTATAGTAAGAAAACATTGTTCTTTGAAAAGTGTATCATGGAACGTAACAGACCACATTTACTTATCTGGTGTAACTCACTAACTGTAACACTTCAGAACACAGTCAAGCACAATGAAGTAGGAAAAAGGGCTTCTGCAGAAGCAAAAATAGATATAAAAAGGTATGTTTTATTACTTAAATAGTTCACGCCATTTGGATCCTATTTACTCCTTCTTTTCTATGATTCCTAACAGTGGGGATATTTAATTTCAACGTCCACAAGAAAACTGGAAGTACCATCTGGGACACTGGCGAGGTACCTAAGCAGCAATCAAGGGATGTGGCAGAAACTACAGAAAGGATAAAAAACTCACTAAGCAGACAAAGCTGAGGTCACTGGACATGGCAGTAACCCAACATACTTAGAAAAGCTTTGGAAAGTTTTTCTAAGTTATCACCTCCAAAGGATACAAAAGTTATCACCTCCAAAGGATACAAAAAATAATATTCATCATGACTATCCCAAGTTACCAAAAGAATAAAATCAAGCACAAAGACATGTGTAATGCATTTTGGAAAATTTTCAAACCAAAATGGTTAAATGTTCTTTTATAAGAAATAATGTTATTAATAGACATAAACGCTTAGGTAATCAGAAAACTCAGCTATGGACAAAATCTCATTATCTAAAGGATAAACAACGGTTTCAGAATACCTGGACTTGTCATTATCAAGAAGAATATACTAGTCAGATGTGGATTTTAAAATAAATCCAAAAATCTCAAAGGGATTACAGTTGAATGTGACCAATGACTGAGTTAGACTCAATTTTCAGGTCAACTTCCTTCACAACTGTGACCAGCAGCCTATTCTGAAAACTGATTAAACCCCCCTCAAATAACTGGGGCATCTCTGTCTCAAACACACATACACACACCCACACAGACAGGCATATGTATATACATCAAAATGTCAAAAATTTCCTTCACCAAGAACTTCTAAATGTCAAATCTATAGAAGAAATAAAGATGAAAAGATAAAGATTTGACTATCTCAATAATTAAAACTCAGTAAAAGAAAGCATGAAGACCACGAATTAAAACATGGACAAAAGATAAATTTCACACCAAAAATTTGTTAACATTCTTGAAAAAGTTTTCAAACTTTTAATGAGTTAGCAAAAGAATAATAAAGAAATGCAAATTGAGGGCTTCCCTGGTGGCACAGTGGTTGAGAGTCTGCCTGCCGATGCAGGGGACATGGGTTTGTGCCCCGCGGGAAGATCCCACATGACACGGAGCAGCTAGGCCCGTGAGCCATGGCCGCTGAGCCTGCGGTCCGGAGCCTGTGCTCCGCAACGGGTGAGGCCACAACAGTGAGAGGCCCGCGTACCAAAAAAAAAAAAAAAAGAAATGCAAATTGAAACAATGAAAATATACGTCTACACAGAGAATTGTACCTGAATATTCATAAAAGCCCAAAATTGGGAGCAACAGGTGAATGGATAAGCAAAGTGTACTATATCCACAAAACGAAATACCAGTCAGGGACAGAAAGGAATGAACTATTGGTACAGGTAACAATGGGCGTGAATCTCCAAAACATCATGCTGAGTGAAAGAAGCTAAACCCAGAGCACATACTGTATGAGTGCATTACCATGAAACTTTAGCAAAGGTCGTTTTAATCCATGGAAAAGAAAACAGAGCAATGCTTGCTTGGCGGGGTGGGGAGGCTGGAGTTTGGCTGGGAGAAGGCAAAAGGGAGCTGTTTTGGGTGATGGAAATGTTACACATCTGGTTGTGGTGGTGGTTACAGGTACAAGCATTTGTCAAAACTCACTGAACTGCACAGTTAAAATGGGAGCATTTAATGGGTGGAAATTATACCTTTACAAAGTTGACTTAAAAAACAGAGATACTATTATTCATCACCTTTCAAATTTGTAGAATATGAAAACATCAGAATACCCGATATTGATTCATTCTATCTATCCATCACTTATCTAACAAACACCTGGAAACAGCACTTACTATGTGCCGGGTACTGTTTAAGTGTTTTAAAAGTAAAAACTCACTTTAGCCATTCCTATAATGATAATCACATGAGATAGATACTATTATTGTCACCATTTTTGCAAAAGAGGAGAGTGAAGCTCAGTAACTTGTCCAAGGCCACCGAAATGGTAATGGTAAAGTCAGGATGTGAACCCAGGGTGTATACTTTTAGCCGTTGCAAAATGCTATTTCTGATGTGGTGAGGTAGCTGGTCATGATTATATGCTGCTAGTGGAGTATAAGTACCATCTTTTTGTAAAGCAATTTGGCAACATCCATCAAAGGTTTTACATTTTTATGATCCTTTGATCTAGTAATTCTTTAGTATAGATTATCAGAAGCAGAAATAATTAAAAAATGTCTAAATGCCAAAAATGTTTCCTGGACCTCTGTTGCTAAATCCAGTGGATGCTACAAAGTCTTGTATCCTCTGCAGCACTTGACTCTGGTTCTCTCTTTCCTAAAGCACTGTTCCCTGGCCTTGCTGTCGCCACAACCCATAGGTTTTTCCTCCTCAGTCTCGGGCTGTTTCTTCTCAAGTCTCCTTTTTCTCTGCTGTTCCTGAACTATGAGTGTTGGCCCAACTTCCATTCTTACTCCTCTTTCCACTCTAAACCTTCTCCCTTACATACCTCATAAACCAATCATTTCCAGATCAAACTGGTAGTCCTGGTCTTCTTCTTGGGCTCCAGAATCATAATTCCCACAGGTTGCCAAATATCTACTCAAGGATGGCCTATAGGCGTCTCATGCATGCCCAGAACTGAACTTCCCTTTCCTCCAAATTCCCTTCCTCTTTTCGTAATTTCTAAGTGAAAACCACCACCATCCACTCAGCTGACCACGCCATGACCTGGCAGTCATCCATGATTCCTTTTCCTATAGACTCAGCATCCAAGTTCTGTCACTTCTACAATGAAACATCTTATCTCCCCACTTCTTTATATTTCCACTGCTCTTAGTTCAAGCCTGTAATCTTGCCTAAATTACAACCTTGTTCTCTAAATTCAACAGTCATCTAATTTATAGCTTTGCAAATGTACCATTTCTTTCTCTGGCCTCATGGCTCTGGCACTTGCTGTCTTGCTGGGAATGCCTTTTCACCTAATGCAAATCTGATCACATCCATTCTATTTGTTGAAAGCTTACAACAGACTGGCTGGATCAGTACTGGTAACACACAAGACACAGTCCCTCACCTCACAGAGCACTTGGTCTAGAAGGGAACACAGGCAAATAAATAGATGAAGAAACAATCCCATCTTGTGATAAGGGGTATTAAGGAAAAGAACAGGTAACGGAGAAACAGAATAAACGGGAATCAACTTCAGCCACTTTAGATTAAGAGGAAGAGTCAGGGGATGCATCTACATCAGTTTCCTATGGCTGCTGTCAAAATTATCACAAATTTAGTGACTTAAAACAACACAAATTTATTATCTTATAGTTCGGTGAATCAGAAGTCCAAAACGAGTCTCACTGAGTTTGGATCAAGGTAAGGCTGTGTTCCTTCTGGATGCCCCAGCTTCTAGAGTCTGCAGCATTCCTTGGCTAGTGGTTCCTTTCCTCCAGCAATGGTCGGGCCAAGTCCTTCCATACTGCCATCTCTCTGGCCCTCTCTCTTCTGCTTCCCTCTTCCACTTTTAAAGAGCCTTATAATTACCAATGGGCTCAGATTCATAATTCAGAAAAACCTCCCCATCTTAACGTCAGCTGATTAGCAACTTTAACCTTAATTCCCCTTAACTGAACAGATTCATAGGTCCCAGGAATTAGGCCATGGGTATCTTTCGGGAGTCATATTCTACCTACCAAGCATCTAAGACAAGGAAACATTTAAACTGAGACCAGAGGGTTTAGAGAAATGGCCAGTCAAGTAAGGGAGAGTGTGTGTGTGTGTGTGTGTGTGTGTAAATGTGCTCCAGGCAGAAGGAAATTCCTGTGCAGCAGCCATAAAGTGGAGAGCAGAGGGTGTGTGAAGCATTAGAAGAACTGGAGCCATGGAAGGGGCGAGTGTGTGAGAAGAAGGGAAGGACTCCCAGAAGAGACAGGGTCCTGTAGGCACTGGATGTTGTTCTAAGTAGAGGAGCAACACGACCTTAAATTCTTAAATTTTACATATATCAATGTCACCTGACTTTTTGAGTCCCTTAGTCCCAGCCCCACTCTCACTGCTCCCTGGAGCAGTCAATGGCTCCCACATCACCGGTCACCAGGGCTCAGCAGGTGCTTCCATACCCTCTTACAGTGTGAAAGTGTCCAACTCTCATTTCCCTCGCTTTTCCCCACAACCATAAGCTGTAAGCTACTAAAGGAAGGGGCTAGGGCACACATTGGTTAAGTTATATTTATTGAATGAGAGAGAACAAAACCTAGAAACAACTAATACATTACCAACCTAAAACAATGGTGAATTCTGGATAATATGATAGATCTAGGTTGAGGCCCTCACAATTTATGTTTATAATTTGGGAAAATAAAAGTTTGACCTCAGCTATGAAAAGATGTAACAAATTGGGAAAATACTGAAAATTGAAAATAGTGGCTCTCTTGGGGTGGTGGCATACTGGGTAATTTTTATTCTGGACTATATTAGTTTTTTCCAAGTTTTCTACTATTTGTATGCTATTTCAACAGATATATTTTAAGTTTAAAAAGGTAAATCAGAAAAACATACCCTCCCTTGTACAAATATATTAAGTTTAAGACATAAAGGGAGACTCATGGACTAATAATTGGGGAAAGTTAGCCTTAAATGGCAAAATCTAAAAGAAATGTATTTATAAGAAATATTTACCATGTCAATACTTACCATACTCAAGAAATGGCATAACATAATACATACATCCAGACAAACGGACATGTGATTCACACTGAGAGGCACTTTTAAACACTGACTTTTATGATTCATCCCTAGATTATGATCTCATTCTTAAAAATATCAGTTTATACCATTGAGTGCACTTGATATTAAGGTAGACATTCCCTGGAAATTAGTACTTTCACCCCTGATTTCTTTCTCTTCCCCTTTGCCTGGTATACCTCAATTTAAAATTTTTGAGTCCTTTTCTTTCTTGGTGCTTTTCTTGTACACAATGGATGCCTGAATTTTTTCATCTAAACAACTTTATTAAAAAGAAAAAGGAATCGGATACATTCACATACTGGAGAAACTAGCAGGTTTCAATTATCACTCATTTGATGTTTTCTGTATATTATGCTTTAATGCTTTTAACTTTTCATCCTTTTTTACAGATTTGTTACGCTTTCTGTGTTATTTTTTCCCTTTGTGAGATAGCAATGTGTATTTCTAGTCTATTAAGTTACCTTTAAAATTTTAATAACATTTATAAAAAGAAAATGATGCATAAAATCAGCAAAAGCTCAACTAAAATACTTGGGCACTCTGCTAATGAAATCTCTCAGTTACCTGAGGGTCTCAACTAGACACTCCTTACTCTTATCCTTGTGAGAATCTTCCTAAAATGTCTACAGTCCTGCCTACACACACTCTCCATTCAAGGAAAGAATCTTTCCCAGTGATGGAGGCCCTCGCATCATTTTGAGCGTCATCTCATTCACTGCTCAGTCCCCTGGAACACAAATGATGAAGATGAGCTACAGCTGCACTGACCTTGCTCTTTTTAAAAATTAAATCCAAAAATTTAAAAATTTTATAATTTTCCTATTCCCCTGTAAGTAAAACAGAATTTTACTGTAAAAGTGGATTTTACTTTATTCCATTATAGAAATGACTCTCAAAGCTTACTCATTTCCACTAGAAAGTAGGTCCCTTAATTAGTAATGTAAGATTTGAATGCCGTAATATGCCGCCATTCAGACATGAGCAGAGACTATTCCAGAGCAATTAAATGGGGAATTTCTTCCATCCCTAGCCTCCAACATTTCCCCAAGAGTAGCTCTCATCAATCTTAGTGAACTCCTAAAGGGTCAACTCTGTTTGACATTAATTCCTTCTACTACCAGAACAGTTCTTTTTGATGCGTGAATAATATGATTGAAAAAGAAGAGGCAGTAGAGCTCATTCCATGGTTCTCAGATGTCAGTAGGTATCAAAACCACCTGGGGTATGTATTTAAAATGCAGATTCCTAGGTTCCTCCCCTGGCCCTACAGAACCTGATTTCCCAGGTCTGACATTAGAATCTTTTTTTTAAAGATCCAGAAGATGCTGACATATTTGACCATTGGTCTACACATTGAGAAAGCTGGTGGAATCCCTTTCTTGAAGTGTGAGGGTGGAGAGACTGTACAGCTTAGCACAAAAATAAAATCTGCCTGGGGCTTCTCGGTTCACAACTACTGCCACCACTTACGGTGGCTCATCCCTTCTTCCTTCCACTTTAAGGATAAGATATAAAGGATGTGGAACATGCCCAAGACACACTGCTGATAGATGGCAGAATCAAGACCAAGAACTCACTAGTACTGTCTTAGCTATATGCCCATTTATCCTGTCCAGAACTGAAAAACGAGATGGCTGGCTTTTTTTTTTTTTACTTTCTTGCTCTCTAGAAAAGTTGTTCTTCACATTATACCAAAACTTCAGAGGTAGGTACACTTTGCTTAGCATAGCATCAATTCTGACATCAGACTATCTGGGCTCTTATCTCCTTTACTGTGGATATTGGCTGTAACCAGATAACGTCATTAAGCCTCAATTTCCTAATCAGCAAAATGGAGATGTAATATCTCCCTGAGAGTTTTGTTACAAGGATTAAATGCGCTAATACAAGTAAAGCATCTGGCATAGTGTCAGTCACTTAGTATTAGCTACTAGTAATCATTTTTATTAGTGTTGTAGAGCTTTAGTCTCCTAAGAATTTTCTTTTCCCATTTGGTCATGCATCTTGTATTTAACAGATGTTTAATAATTAGACCCTGGAATAGATGTATCCAGAGAAGCTTTATTATGCATCTTTAATCTATTTTATTTTTTAGAGTAGCTTGAGGTTCACAGCAAAACTGAGTAAAAAATAGAGATTTTCCATAAATCTCCTGCCCCCACACATGCACAGCCTCCCCCACTATCAACATCCCTCATCAGAGTGATACATTCATTACAACTGATGAACCTACACTGACACATCATAACCACCCAAAGTCCATGGCTTACATTAGGGTTCACTGTCAATGTTGTACATTCTGTGGGTTTTAATAAATGTATAGACATGTATCCACCATTATAGTATTGTACAGAGTAGTTTCACTGCCCTAAAAATCCTGTGTTCCACTTGTTCAACTTACTCCCCTAACCCCTGATCTTTTGCTGTCTCCATTGTTTTGTGTTTTCCAGAATGTTATATAGTAGGAGTTATATAGGATGTAGCCTTTTCAGACTGGCTTCTCTCACTTAGTAATATGCATCTAAGGTTCCTCCTTGTCTTTTCATGGTAATGACTCATATTTTTCAGCACTGAATACTATTCCATTGTCTGGATGTACCATAGTTTATTCATTCATTCACCTACGGAGGGACATCTTGGTTGCTTCCAAGTTTTGGCAATTATGAATCAAGCTGCTATAAATATCCATGTGCAGATTTTTGTCTGAACATAAGTTTTCAACTCCTTTGGGTAAATAGCAAGTAGTGTGACAGCTGGATCATACAGTAAAAGTATGTTCAGTTTTTTAAGAAACTTCTGCAACATGGTGCATTCCCACCAACAGTGAACGACAGTTCCTGTTGCTCCACATTCTTGCCAACATTTGGTGGTGTTAGTGTTTTGGAATTTTGCCATTCTATTAGGTATGTAGTGGTACTGCACTATTGTTTTATCTATTTTTTTTAATTGCAGTAAAATACACATAATATAAAATTGGCATCATAACCATTTTTTAAGTGTACAATTCAGTAGTTTTAAGTACCTTCACGTTGTTGTGCAACGAATCTCCAGAACTCTTCTAATCTTGCAAAACTGAAACTCTATACACACAGCATTAGTTTGCTAGGGCTGCATAATAAAAATACCACAGACTGGGTGGTTCAAACAACATAAATTTATTTTGTCACAGTTTTGGAAGCCTGAAGTCTAAGATCAAGGTGTTGGCGAGTTTGATTTCTTCTGAAGCCTCTCTCCTTGGCTTGCAGATGGTCTCCCACATTGTGTCCTCACATGGGCTCCCCTCTGTGCACAGGCATCCCTAGTGTCTGTGGGTCCAAATTTCCTCTTCTTACAAGGACACCAGTCAGATTGGCTTAGTGCTTACCCTGGTGGCCTCATTTTAACTTAATCATCTCTTTGAAGGCTCTATCTCCAAATATAATCACACTCTGACTACTGGGGGTTAAGACTTCAACATATGGATTTTGAGGGAACACAATTCAGCCCCAAACGCCCAAGAAGCAACAACTTCCCATTCCCTCCTCCCCCAGCAACCACTCCTCTACCTTCTGTCTCTATGAACTTGACTGCTCCAGTTACTTCATAAAGTGGAATCATACAGCATTTGTCTTTTTGTGACTAGCTTAATGTATTCAAGGTTCATCTATGTATCTATCAGAAATTCCTTCCTTTTTAAGGCTGCATAATCTTCCATTATATGTATATACCACATTTTGCTTATCTACTCATTTGTTGATGGACCCTTGGGTTGTGTCCACATTTTAGCTATTGTGAATAATGCTGCTATGAACATAGGTATACAAATAACTGTTCAAGACCCTGTTTTTAATTCTTTGGAGTATATACTCAGAAGTGAAATTGTCCTGAGAATTTTTAAGCATGCACTGAAGTTCTGGCTCTCCTACCCATATCTCTCTCCTTAGGATAATCCTTGCTTTATTCTGTGACATCACAATCTAAGACCTTAGATTATTTATTTCTTCCACGGTGTGTATTAATCAGCAAATCATAAATGGGTATGAGTCAGGGACCTGTGAGATAAGAAACACCATAAATATTTTATCATATTAATCCAGGTATTGTTCAGGCAATTGGTAACTTGAACAATTATAATAAACAAGGTAAGGAATCTTGAGCATACTTTAAAAACCTGAAGATGGCATCAAAATGTAAAATCTAGAAACTCAGTTATAAATTAATAGGAATTTTCAAAACAACATATATAGTCATGACTATCCTAACTTACTTAAATTTTTAGTTCTATAAAAATAGAACCCTAGTTTGTGAAGTAATATGAATTTGTCATCAATATCCTCATTTTAATGCAGAAGCTCAATACCTTCTCTTCTATCATGAGTGGAGGTATAAAAATAATCATGCATTTTTCTTTACAAGAAAGATTCCATGCCCTACACAGATGAAGAATTTAAGAAATTATTTTTTTTTTAGGAATACTGAAAGTCAGTATAGCACAGAGAATAAGAAAATATGGTCTAGTTTCAAGTCATAGCTGTGACTTTCTACTGTGTGACACTGGGCAAGTTACTTAACCTATCATTTTCTCATCTGTGAAATGGGGATGGTAAGTCCAAATTTCAACTGTTAGGATGATAAAATTAGTTAATATATGTTAAATGCCTGGCACATACTAAGCTCTCAATAAATGTCAGCTACTAACAGCATAAATTGGCAAACCACATAACTGGAAAGGACCATGACATAACTTGTCATCTCACTAGAATAAAGAGAGAGTAACTACCCCACTCCCACTATTGTAACAAATTATTAGAATTTGTTTTGTTAAGCTATGTCCTCAATTAGTTAAATTACTAAGAAATGTATCACTAAGATACAGCATTATGTTCTTATTCTTCAGTAGTACATGTCACAAGTTAGAAAAGAAATATCACCTAAGTGGTTTGGATATATTATGGATATCTAAGATATTTGGATGTGATGGCTGATATTTTTTATATTCATGATATTCACAAAAATGATGTTTCATTAATCGCTTCTTAAAAAATATCAAGTGTATAATGCAAAAGTACCAATAACTTATGCTGAAATACACCACCCCCAAGTAAGAATATAAGGAAAAAATGTGATTTTATAATTTCAAATTAGAGAAACTTTATAATTGTCAGTGTTAATCCATCTTCAACATGTCAGAAAAAGTCTTTATGATCTTTTACTATGGTGTACAATAAGAAACATCATTGGAAAGATTTCAATATAAGATTTTTACAATATAAGATTTTACACATATATATAAGTAAACACATGTAAATAAATGATATCTATCCATATATATGTGAAAAAGAATGATACTCAAACTGTTCTCTACAACTAAAATGTCATTAATATAATGAGACCTAATGTCACTGCAGAAACCTTTGAACTTTTAAGAAAGGATGGATGAAACAATGTTGTTATGATGTATTAAACTCCATTTCCCACTCATTGCCTCTGTGACTTCTGGACAGCAAAATGTGGCCACAGATGAAGCAGGAAGAAGCCAAAGAACTTAGGGGAAAGCAAGGGCAAAGTTCCACCATATTCCAAGGCAAGTTGCAGAAGCCTTCACAGTCAGCCCTCAGAGTTCAGTTTCATCTGGAAAATCCCAAACTTTCCTGATTCCTTACTGAAGTCACAGGCTACAACTGAACTTCTAGATTTTGAATAGTAGTTTGCAAGCTATGCTTTGTAACATCCCTGGCTTTCACTGATGACCTCATGACTTCCTGTGAAATTCTTTAAACAGAATCCAATTTAGTTCACAACAATTTAAATACTATATATGTCGTAAAGCACTTTCAGGGAGGGAGGTATGGAGGAAAGAGTGGGTGGGGGAAAAAAACGAGAACAGGAATTTCCAAGGGTGTGGGAAAATTCTAGGAGTAACACTTCAAAAAGAAGAGAGTAGAAACTACTTCCGGAAATGCAAAATATGTGCATCGTGCCTCATTTGTATAAACTAGAACAATTCAGATATTTCAACAATCACATACTGAACACCCAGGGAAAGGAGACGGCATTCAATGACATACCTCACCTCCTGCACTACACTGAGAGGAGGGCCCCTAGCAGAGGCCATCAAGTTGGCCTTTGTGAGTTGAGGTCAGGGAGAACTAGAAGATGCTCTCCTGCTCAGATGCTGCTTCTGTTACTCTAGGCACAGCCTTGATGACTGCAGTCACACTCTCAAGCTAGGAAAGGTGGTCCTGACCCTCCCCTAGGTGCTGGGACCAATCCTCTGCAGTGATTACTGACTCGTTAGTAATTTTTGTTTTTATTGCTTTACTTCTTACTTAAACTGCGTGTGCTGGCTGAATTTTAATTCAAGTGTGATCACATTGCTGTTCCTCAGCGCTGTGGAATCCTTCCAAGTCCTGCCTTGAACGGTTAAGTCATTTTGTTTAACGGAACAGCTTTTGATGCATGTTGCCGTTTGAAAATTCCAAACTGTAGTAAAAGACGAAGCACACGGTCTCGTGAAATAGGAGTTTACTGAGCGCTTCCATCTTTTGGGGTGAAAATTATAAAACACCCCCTTTTCGTGTGATGGCAAATCTCGCTTTTAGAAATTTATATCAGATACCAAATTAAGTCAAAAGTCAAATATCCCTCTTAATCATCAGGATGATGAAAAGAAGTGCACAAGAGGTTTTTTAAATTACTATTATTGTTTTAACGGGGAGGGCTGAAGGTTCACCTTTTTGTGTGTGTGTCATCCAGAAGAGGTGGCAAAATCGGATTTTGTTTGCTTGTTCGTTTTAAACAACCGAAACACGGTCTCAGCAAGAATCGCCTATTAAAACCATCAATTCCCAACAGCAAAATCAATCCCAAGGGTGCCTCGGGGCAAAGCGCCCGGGTAACCCCTGCGCCTCTGCCACAGGTGGACGCGGAGCAACAAGGACACTCGGTCGCCCTCGGGTCCCTACGCCCAGAGCCTGAAGCCACGCGGGCGCGCCCGAGCTCCTGGGCTCTTTGTCGAGAGCCCGGCGCAGCGCCGGGCCCCATTGGTTAACGCGGTCGGTCCGGGCCATCCTGGTCCCGCGTCCCTCCCCCATCCCGGCGTCCAGGGCCTGGGCGCCGGCCACGTGGCCGCTGCTCGCGGGTTTCCCGGTCCCCGGGATGCGCGTCCACGCCGCGCCGCCCAACCCACGCGACAAGGGGGTGGTCTTCTCCCAGGACCGCGGGCTCGGAAGTCCGCCCCCTCCCCGCCTCCCGCACTCACCGCTTTGAGATCCAGGACGCCGTCCTTGGCCTCCTGAAGCAGCGACACGAACTTGGTGGTGAGCAGTCCCAGGCTCTTCTCGTGCCTGCTGCTGCCGCCCCCGCCGCCCCCGAGAGGCGGCGGCGGCGGCGGCGGGGGCTGCGCCTGGGACTGCTGCGGCTGTGGCCGCTGGCCCTGCCCCTGGCCCTGCGGCGCCGGCTGCCCGGAGCCCGCGGGCTCGGCCGCCGCCATCGCGTCCCCGCGCCGCGGTGGTGCGGTCCCCGCGCTCGGCCACCTGCCGGGTCGGCTCTGCGGCGGCCGCTGCCGTCGCCGCCCGCCGAGGGCGGGACGAAGGGTCGCGGGCTCCTGCAAACAACAGGTGTGCTGCGCCCACCCGCCTGGGGGCCGCTCGGCGCGCCGGGCCTCCGCCCCCTCCCCGAGCCTGGGGACGCGAGAAGGAAGCCCACGATCGAGGGGAGGGGGAGTGGAAGCGAGAAGAAGGGGCGGCTAGGGGTGGGGACCCGAGTTTAAATGGCAGGAAGTGACGCCGCGGCCCGCCGTTGCTTGGAAACGCATTTTTCTGTAGGAAGGAGGGGCGAGCGGAGAGGAGGGCAGCGTCGGTGACTGGGTTTCACACTTGCCTCCCTGCTGTTGGCGAGCCGACCCCGGGAGCGGCGACCTCCCGCAGCAACGCCGGGAGGAAACAAGGGCTTCAGGGCAGGAAAAAACCCTGCCGGGTGGCCATCAATTTCTGAGCCGCTGGGTCCGTGGAGCTACACGAGATTAGCCTTCGGTCACTTACCTTGATTGGGCGGTTTCTGCTGTCTGCTCTTTTCGAGCTTTAGGATACTTTGCAAATATTTCAGTGACTCGGACCAAATGCAGGGTTATATTCCATAGATTATCTTTTTGGATTTGAAATACAGGAAAAACAGAATCATGGAGTCATAGGTAGAGATACTGGGGTGTGGAGGGAGAGGTCCTGAATTGCTCAGACTCGCCGCTGGACTCCAGATCTCCTGCATTTAGAACAGTGTTCTTAATACCTTACTGGAACCAAATTATATTGTGTTATTTAGAATATTAGGCACCCACAGGTTCTTGTGTTTCGTGATACCCCAAACTATTGATGGGAAATGAGATAACACACAGATCTGGGTAAAAGTTTTTTCTCATTTGATTACAAACTCTCGAGAGTCAGAACTAAATTTTAAATGAGTTGGTGTCACACACAACACTTTGGATATAGTAGATGCTCAATAAATATTAGGTGAATGAAAATTCCGTATGATGGTAATTAATCAAGAAAGTTTCATGCAAGAAATATTTTAAATTTAAAATAACAATAAACTAGCAAAAAAAGGTCACTGGAATGAAGTGAAATACTCAGCAGCATTAGCTAGTAAAACTGGACACACCATTTATAACAAAATATTTATGCTTCCAATTCATAGGTACAGAACTTCATTAATAACCAACCTTTATTTAATCAAAGAACTCTATAAGCAAAACTTGGAATTAAAAATCTTTAGTAGGGCTTCCCTGGTGGCGCAGTGGTTGAGAGTCCGCATGCCGATGCAGGGGACACGGGTTCGTGCCCTGGTCCGGGAAAATCCCTCATGCCGCGGAGCGGCTGGGCCAGTGAGCCATGGCCGCTGAGCCTGCGCATCCGGAGCCTGTGCTCCGCAACGGGAGAGGCCACAACAGTGAGAGGTCCGCGTACCGCAAAAAAAAAAAAAAAAAAAAAAAAAAAAAATCTTTAGTAAAACATGAAAAATTCAATTAATAAAACCACTCAATTTAAGTTATCTCAAAATGGGTTCTGCTATGTGATTTGGCATTAACAAAACTATTATTTTACAAATTAAACTAATTTGCAAATTAGTTTTATTATTAATAAATCAATAGAATTAATAAATACAATAGTGTTTCTTAAGGAGGTTTTAGTTTTAATTTGAAGTGGTAACATTGTGCTATAGATGCAGGGACAGGAATTGATAAAAATAAAGTTGTTATTTTAAAAAACTTTTTTATATGTGTCTTAGCTTGGTCTGCCATAACAAAAATACCATAGACAAGATGACTTAAACAACAGAAATTTATTTTCTCACAGTTCTGGAGTCTGGAAGTTCGGGTGCCAGCATGGTCAGGTTCTGGTGAGGCCTCTCTTCCTGGCTTGTAGACAGCTACCTTCTCTCTGTGTCCTCACATAGCAGAGAGAGAGAGCAAACAAGTTCTCCGATGTCTTTTCTTATAAGGGCACTAATCCCATCATGAGGTCCCCACTATGTGACCTCGTCTAAACCTATACCTCTCGAAGGCTCTCTCTCCAAATGTGGTTAGGGCTTTAACATATGAATTTGGGGGAGACAATTCATTCCATAGCATGTAGTATTAAATCATAATAACTATTTTGGTAATTTTTTAATTGTTCTTTTTAATTTCAGTTTTTAAAGTTTTTCTACAATGCAGTTATTATTAATGATGCTAATAGGTCATTTGAAATTTATTTTGCAATATTTTTGTGTTTTTCACAATGAATTTTTTATTTGTTTAAACTCAGTAGGATTCAACTAAAACACATTCACAAGTTAGCAGCTATTTCAATTAGCCTTCAAAATCCTATGTCTGTCAGAGAAACTACAAATTACTTACACCAGTGGCTTCCAAACTTTAAGGAGAAAAATCATCTATGGTGTTTGTTAAAAATGTGATTCTTTTTTCCAAATTTCAGAGATTAAATCAGCATTTGATATGAGAATTTGACCTGGGGATCTGCATTTCTTCACAGATAGTTTCAGGTAATTCTCATGCACACAGTCACCCCTTTGAGAAACACTGAATAACACAATGAAAAATAATAAAATATATCATTTTTCCTAAAACTGCTAAAGATCAGAGGCTGATAATGCAAAAGTCTTTTTAATATTTTGAAACTTTTTGGAATTTCTGCTAATGAATTATTTAAAAACGTGATTTTTAAAAATCAGAATATAAATAATCTTTAAGAAACTGATATTGGTCACTGTTTGAAGTATATTACTCTGAATTTGATTTCTGTATCCTTTTGGCTATAAAGGAGACAACTCTAAATGGCTATCAATTGCTACACTAGTTCTTTGTACCAATTCTGACAAAAGCCTAATAATTCTTTCCATCAAAAGTTAGGACTCATAGCATATTCTCAAGAAGTAAGTAAGATTTTTGTGCACTAGAATAATCCAGTTAAACTAAACCGTATTGCATTGACCTATGTAGTACTAAATGCATGACAGTAATCCTTTGTTAAATTCAGACTAATTACACCGGATTAACTGGGCAGATATTATGATCTATTATAATATTGTTTATATGCTCCTGATTATATTTTCATTATTTTTATGCATTTTGGAAGTGCAGCTGCTTAGCCAATTCAGGAGTAGGAGGGAGGACTTCAGTGTTTTGAATTCGACGGAATGACTTATTAGCCCATAGCTCACTGGACTGAGTGTCACATTTGTGGAATTTCACATATGTTATTTTCATAGAAGTCCAGGATCAGTTTAATATATGTGCAGTTGTGTCATAATATAGTAGTTAACTATTCAAGAAAATTCAACCAAATTTTATTTTGTTCACTGATGGTGGCGTACTGATTTTCAAATGCATGAGCCTATCAGTTGGAAGTGATAGGTTGGAACTTCCAACTCTCAGGTCTCCTTTGAGCTAAGAAACTTCATCAAAAGTCTGCTTACATCAGCTTTATTACTCCCTTGTTTAATCTGTTCTAAGTTAATGAAGATAAAATTTGGCTTTCTGTTTTTCCTTCCAAATCTTACAACACACAATCATCTATCTTATGCATTTTCAAGATTAAAAAAATTAGGTAAACACATATGTTTCAAAGATTATTAATCCTCACATTATGACAAACAACATTATTTTTTACCTACCTATAACCTGCATGGTATAGTAATAATATAGATAACCCATAGACCTTGACTTCAGAAGTGTGTACCCTGTAAGCAGAAATGGGAAATGAAGATTACATTCAAACACCTATAGAAATATAATTCACACACATTAAAGAGATTTTACATTTTATTTAGTGACTTATACTCTACCTTATTGCCCTATCAAGGCAGATTACCGAAAGAGGGAAGCTTACATTCAGAAGGCAGCTTACATTCAAAAATATGGCATGATATTAAAAGAAACAAATAGTTGCTTCTAAATCTTCTTGAAGAGTCAGATTGAAAATTCGAATTCTCATCTTCATTAAGTTAAAACTTACGATTTGATGTTGGGGTTTGAACTTCAACCACACATATTCAAATGTAAGAACAAGAGATCCAAGTTTGTTGTAACAAAAATAAACTCAACTAATATACACTAGAAGCTTCTATTTACTAACACCTGAACAGTCCTCTGACTGCTCTTGTGGATAAAAAGGGAAGGTAAATATGGTCAAACATTTACAGAAACTGTATGTCACTTAGACCTTCCTGAAAAATCAAGTTGCTCAACAACTCTCCCACTGGAAACACTGTTGATAACACTGTTTTTTTGAAATTTCAGTAAGGTAAAAGTGTTTATCACTAAACTACCAAAGCAAGATGACTGCCGTGCAAATAATAAGCCATAGCATAAAGACCTCCTATTCACAATACATTGCCCCAATTAAGACACAAACTTAAAAATCATACGCTCTGATACAAACCCTTTGGTAACTAAGAACCTGTGTCAACCTAGAGTTGAAAATTTTTGAATTTATCACCAAGAGAGTAATTCTAAGTCAAAAGTAGTTTTATCAAAAGAATTTCTCACCAGTGAATGGTCCCCACATCATTCAATTCCTTGTGTAGTGTCACATCTATTCCCTAGAATGAAAAAATAAAGCACTCTAAAATAAATCCCTCAAGATAATGATTATAGGTACCCTAGAATTATGTAATGTTAATAAATGTACCATCCTATCTTGCTCTACTGTAATTGACTATTTTATTTATAAAAATACCTATTTATTTAATTATATGTGTGCCATTTATAAAAATTAAGGAATTTATTCAGCAAAAATTAAATTCAGACTCTCAGTGGATATCTCCCAACTAAGTCATGTTAGCCATACACATTACAAAATGAAATAATACATGCTTTTAGAATCTCTGAAAAAATAATGCTTTGTAAACTGGAAAAAAAAATTACCTTTGGGATCTTTCCTCAGTCAGTAGATCATCCAACAATTTATCTGTCTTTTGTAATTGTGTGATATACATATTACTAGTGTTAACAGAATGACTGTAGCTGATACATGGTAAATCTTTTGTTATTTTAATACTTTCATGATTAATTTAATGTGGATTAGGCAAAAATTAAAAATAAACATGACCAAAACATTAAACTAGTGATTTCATTTATGTTATTTAAGTTGTGGCTAAAAGAGATATTTAATTTTTAAAAGTAAGTCCATTTTTGGAAAACTGATAAGAAACTAATAGTTTGGGTAGTGTGAAACCCAAAAATCATGAAGGTGAAATTAACGATGTTATGCCAATTTTTATATGGTCAGTTTATTCAATGATCATAATCAGTTGAACTTTGGTAAACACTTATCTTTTAACTGACAGGAAGAAAACCATTTAGAAAACTTAAACTACTCTTGTAGTTTTTAGCCAATTATGCATCACAAAGAATTTCCTTTCAAAGTTCAGAATTGTTATGTGGGTTTTATCAGTAAAGAGAGCAAGTAGACAGATTTCATAAGATCAGTAATGTTTACAAAATAATAGGTGATACCTGCCAGCATTTTTAACACTGAGTAGGAGGGAGAGTCCAGGATTTGAAAGTATAAACTAGTGTTCTCTTCACCACTGTCCAGAAGAAAATATCTGCCAGTCAAGAAGCCCCTCCCCACAAAGGTTTAAGGATAATGGAAAGAAGGGGTATAGACCAATCTTCAAAGTCTCCCACTGTGTCCTTACTCTCAGGGGACCACATCCTAAGAAAACAGACTCTAAAATCAAGACAGGTACATTACCAACAAATATAGCAGTATGTATATGGAAGTGAAAAACTGGCGAACAAAAATAAGATAATCCATTGTAAGTTGTGGCAGCTATGAGAACAGCCTACTGCAAGGTGGGAGGTGGTTGGGAAGCATATAACCATGAAGTGAGTCAAGAGTAACTATCTACTGTGGGCAGTACTGCCAGACAGTAGTCAAAATCCTAGAAAGATATTGAAAGTTCTTATGATATTGAACTAGACCCCAAATTCTCAAGATTATAAGAACAACCATTTCCTTAGGTTTAAGTAAAAGGTATTCCAAGAATTTGATAAAATGGAAAATAAAAATCCAACCTCAATTATAAATCACATTCTTACTTGGATCCATGTGTATATAAGCAGACTACAGTTTATATACTTCTTGAAGGAAGTATAAGGAAAAATTCAGTTTACTTACAGATGTAACAACTATACTTCTAAATTCCTTTCCAAAACCTGGTAGGAGTCATGGTGGAAAACTGTACAGCAGCCCCTGGACATGAGTGTTTTGATTTGGTGAGACTCAGGTTAAGACCCACAGACTGATCACCCTATATAATTTCCTCTAAGTATGTATATCAAACCAAAGAGAGTGGCCACGTGGGAAGGATGCTTACCCTTTCTTTAAAGCCTGAACATATCCTCAGCTAGATCCTGAGGTAAGGGTTGAGGGTGGGGATTGGTTCTAGCTTTTGTTTCATAAGTTTTAATAAATAGATGTTTGTTTCTTTTGCTTTGTAGGTGGCTGTCTGTATGCCTGATTCAATAGACCTCTCAAAGAGTGATAATGGGGTAAGAGATTTGGTAGGGAGCTCTAGAAAGGACAAGGTTTGAGCTATCTGATGGGAAGCAATTGGGTCAGACTGTTGACTTAGACCCAAGCTGTGCCACTGATGGTGGGAATAAGAGCATGACTGAGCTGTAATGAAAGAACTCAATCAGAATCTAGGCACCCTAAAACAGCTGTCTTAAATTTATGTACTCCCGAGGAGACACTTGGACAAAAGCAGTGGTTACATTCACTTAACATAATTGAGTCAATTATATTAATAAAATGTGTTTAGCTGGTCATATCTCCTTTGATCACTGTGATTCAAGCCATGTACATTAGGTGTGAGCAGCAATACCATCTCTCCAGAGGAAGTAAAAAATAGATAACTGAGGACCACCTTTGGTATTTCCACTCTATCTCCTTTCAATCCTCCAGTATGGCCAGCTGATAAATCATAAATCAGATGGAATATCAAGATTTCTTGATAAAAGTCTACCAATTGAATTAAGCAATCACAACTTTGGCAATGTTGCTCTCCCACACCTATAAAATCTGGATTCACCTACTATTTGTCACAGATTTATTTACTGGGACTTTCAATGATGAGATCAACCTAAGGACATTACTATAATCAACCACATTGATGATATTTAAATGTTAGTAGGATTTAATGAAGCAAGATATCAACTTCTTATTCACTAATATCTCAACAAAAAGGAGAAGGGATAAATTGTTATCTCTCCAAAAAACTTAGGGTCTTGCCATGTAAGTGAACATACTGGAATTCCAATGGATGAGAGAAGGTAGAATATCTTTTCTAATTATACTCCAGAATATTAAACTGAAACCTCTATCCTAACATCCCAACCTTGACGGAGCCAGCAGTCTTGAGATAGCATACCTTGGCCTTGGGAATTTGATGTGCTGTATGTACTAGGGTACTTTTTTTTTTTTTTTTTTTTTTTTTTTTGCAGTATGTAGGCCTCTCACTGTTGTGGCCTCTCCCATTGCGGAGCACAGCCTCCGGCTGCGCAGGCTCAGCGGCCATGGCTCACGGGCCCAGCCGATCCGCAGCATGTGGGATCTTCCCGGACCGGGGCACGAACCCATGTCCACTGCATCGGCAGGCGGACTCTCAACCACTGCGCCACCAGGGAAGCCCAAGTTGAGGTACTTTTAAATCAAGATTTTGGATTCAGGAATAAGCTTCAGTTGTAATCAACCCTTCTTAGGTCCCATGACCCAGAAAGTCAAATAATTTTTTAAACCTGTTATGAATTGAGGGCTCTTAGCTCTTCCTTCTCATAGATAAGTAAGCCTAGTACTCTAGCAGCTAGTAGAAATGATGTAATCAAGATTAGATAAATGGTAATAACTAGACAAGCTTGATGGGGCATGTGCTACCTTAGTGCACACTAAGGATTCCAAAATCTTCCTGAAGTATCCCTTCATATTATATCATCTATTTTAACAAATTGGGATCAACCACATGCTGAGCTCATCATCAGGCAAAAAACTTGATGATTTATGAATGGGGCTGACTGGTATTTGGCTGAACAATATCTATGGATCACAGTTGATTTGTATCCTCACTTTTACCTATCCACGCAATATTAAGGAACTACTCTTTCCTCCAGGAGGTTGAAGTAGACAAAAGTCTCCTTGATAATTAGCTTGACAGTGACTACTGTGGACAGGGGACTTTTAACGGGAAAGAAGCGCACATGGCCATCTACCACCAACAGTATGGTCAGAGGTGAAATATCAAGTATCTAATCATTCAGAGAAGAAATCCAGGCTGGTGTGGCCATCAAAGCCATTCTTTAACATTGACATACACATCATAGGGGGTACATATTAGTAGAGACTTACTATAAGTGAGTTTATAAATATTATTTATAATTAATTGCCACCAGAAATTATCAACTTATTACTCGCCATATTGAATGAGTTGAGAACTATTCCTTCCTTCTCTCTTTTCTGAAAGAGTATGGCTATGGACTGATTTTATTTGTTTTTAAAATATTTTACAGAATTCACTGGCAAAGCTGTCTGAACCTGAGCTTTTCTTTGTAGGAATTCAGTTTACTTATTATAGGTTTATTCAGATATTCTAGTTTTTCTTGAGTCAGTTTTGGTAAATTGTATCTTTTCAAAAATTTGTTCAACTAAGTCATCTAATTTGTCAGCATAAAGTTGTTAATCATATTTCTTACAATCCTTTTTAGCATCTTTAGAGTCTGTAATGCTGACCCTTCTTCATCCTTGATTTTAGAAATTTTTATTCTCTTCTTTATTGCCCAGAGTTGTTAAAAGTGCATCATTTTTTGAAAATATTTTCAAAGAACCAACTTTTGGTTTGATTGCTAGTTTCTCTATTGCTTTTTTTGTTTCTTTTCTATTTGATTGATTTCTGCTCTGAGATTTAATATTTTTATCCTTGGGGTTAAGTGGATCTTCTTTTTCTGGTTTCTTTTCTTTCTTTCTTTCTTTTTTTTTTTTTTTTGGCTGCATTGGGTCTTCGTTGCTGCATGCCGGCTTTCTCTAGCTGTGGCAAGCAGGGGCTACTCTTCGTTGCAGTGTGTGGGCTACTCATTGTGATGGCTTGTTGCAGAGTACATGCTCTAGGCACAAGGGCTTCAGTAGTTGTGGTGTGCGGGCTCTAGGGCATGCAGGCTTCAGTAGCTGTGGCGCGCAGGCTCAGTAGTTGTGGCTCATGGGCTCTAGAGCGCAGGCTCAGTACTCGTGGCACACGGGCTTAGTTGCTCCGCAGCATGTGGGAATCTTCCCGGACCAGGGATCAAACCCGTGTCCCCTGCATTGGCAGGTGGATTCTTAAACACTGTGCCACCAGGGAAGTCCCTTTCTGATTTCTTAAAAAGGAAACTTAAATTACTGATTTGAAACCTTTCCTTCTTTCTAACATAGGCGTTTAAATCTATAAATTTCTCTCTAAACATTGTTTTGCTGCATCCCATAATGTTTTCCATGTTCTATTTTCATTTTCATCCAATTCAAAATATTTTCTACACTTTGTGATTTTTTTATTGAGATATACTTGATTTACAATATTATATGTTTCAGGTGTACAACATAGTAATTAATTTTTAAAAAGGTATTATATTCTATTTATAGTTATTATAAAATATTGGCTATATTCCCTATGTTGTATAATATATTCTTATAATTTATTTTATATATAGTAGTTTGTATCTCTAATCCTCTACTTTTATCTTATCTACCCCCCTTTCCTCTCCCCACTGGTTACCACTAGTTTATTTTCTATAACTGTGAGTCTGTTTCTATTATGTTATATTCCCTAAGTTTGTTTTATTTTTAGATTCCACATATGTGATACCATAGCAATATTTGACTTCCTCTGCCTAACTTATTTCACTAAGCCTAATACGTACCAGGTCCATTCATGTTATTAAAAATGGCAAAATGTCATTCTTTTTTGTGGCTGAGTAGTATTCCATAGTAAATATATTCCACATTGTCTTTATCCATTCATCTAGTGATGGACACTTAAGTTGCTCCCCTAGTTTGGCTATTGTAAATAATGCTGCTATCAACATTGGAGTGCATGTATCTTTTAAATTAGTGTTTTCATTTTCTTTGGATATATACCCAGGAGTGGAATTGCCAGATCATATGTAGTTTTATTTTTAGTTTTTTTAAAGTATGTATTTATTTTTTATTTATTTATTTTGGCCATGCTAGGTCTTAGTTTCGGCATGTGAGCTCTTAGTTGTGGCATGTGGATTTCTTAGTTGCAGCATGTGGACTCTTAGTTGCAGGATGCATGTGGGATCTAGTTCGCCAACCAGGGACTGAACTTGGGCCCCCTGCATTGAGAGCGCAGAGTATTACCCACTGGCCCACCAGGGAAGTCCCTATTTTTAGTTTTTTGAGAAACCTCCAAACTGATTTCCACAGTGGCTACACCAATTTACGGTCCCATCAACAGTGTACATGGGTTCCCTTTTCTCTACATCCTTGCCAATATTTATTATTTGTGATCTTTTTGATGATAGTTTATTCTGGCAGGTGTGAGGTGATATCTCATTGTAGTTTTGATTTGCATTTCTCTGATGATTATTGATGTTGAGCATCTTTTCATGTACCTGTTGGCCATCTGTATGTCTTCTTTGGAAAAATGTCTATTCAAATCCTCTGCCCATTTTCTAATCAATAGTTTGGTTGTTTGTTTGTTTGATATCAAGTTGTATGAGCTGTTTATATATTTTTGATATTAACCCCTTATTGGTCATATCACTTACAAATATTTTCTCCCATTCAGTAGGTTGTCTTTTCATTTTGTCGATGGTTTCCTTTGCTGTGCAAAACCATTTACATTTAGCTAGGTTCTATTCACTAAATTTTGCTTTTGTTTACTTTACCTTAGGAAACAGATCAAAACAAAAATATTGCTATGATATGTGTCAAAGAGTGTTCTGCCTATGTTTTCCTCTAGGAGTTTTATGGTATCTGGTGTGACATTTAGGTCTTTAATCCATTTTGAGTTCATTTTTGTATGAGAAAATGTTCTAATTTCATTCTTTTATATGTAGCTGTCAAGTTTTCCCAGCACCACTGACTGAAGAGATTGTCTTTTCACCATTGTATGTTCTTGCCTCCTTTGTTGTATATTAATTGACCATAAGTGTGTGAGTTTATTTCTGGGTTCTCTAATCTGTTCCATTGATCTATGTGTCTATTTTCTGGGCTAGTACCATACTGTTTTGATTATTGTAGCTTTGTAGTATAGTCTGAAGTCAGGGCGCATGATTCTTCCAGCTCTGTTCTTATTTCTTAAGATTGTTTTGCCTATTCAGGGGCTCTTGTGTTTTCATATAAAATTTTAGATTATTTGTTCTAGTTCTGTGAAAAATGCTGTTGGTATTTTGATAGGCGTTGCATTGAATCCGTAGATTGCCTTGGGCAGTATGGTCATTTTAACAATATTAATTCTTCCAATCCATGAACATGGTTTATCTTTCCATCCGTTTTTGTTGTTTTCAGTTTCCTTCATTAGTGTCTTATAATTTTCTGAGTACAGTTCTTTTTACCTTTTTAGGTAAGTTTATTTGTAGGTATTTTATTCTTTTTGAAGCAATGGTAAATATTGCTTCCTTAATTTCTCCTACTGATAGCTTGCTCTTAGTGTATAGAAATGGAACCAATTTCTGTATATTAATTTTGTGTCCTGCAACTTTAACAAATTCATTGTGGAGCTCTAGTAGTTTTTTGGAGGCATCTTAAGGAATTCTATAGCATAATGTCTGCACAAAGTGACAGTTTTATTTCTTCCTTTCCAATTTGGATTCCCTTTATTTCTTTTTCTTGTCTGACTTCCATGGCTAGGACTTCAATACTATGTTGAATAAAAGTGGTGAAAGTGGGCATCCTTGTCTTGTTCCTGACCTTAGAGGAAATGCTTTCAGTTTTTCACTGTTGAGTATGATGTTAGCTGTGAGCTTATCACATATAGCCTTTATTAATTATACTGAGGTATGTTCCTTCTATGCCCAATTTCTGGAGAGTTTTTGTTATAAAAAATGTTGAATTTTATCAAAAGCTTTTTCTACATCTTTTAAATCATCATATGGTTTTATTTTACGGTTTGTTATTGTGGTTTATCCCATTGATTGATTTGTGGATATTGATCATCTTTGCATCCCTGGGAAAAATCCCACTTGATCATGGTGTATGATCCTTTCAAAATATTGTTGGATTTACTTTGCTAATATTTTCTTGAGTATTTTTGCATCTATGTTCATCAGGGATATCGGGCTGTAATTTTCTTTTTTGTGATATCTTTGTCTGGTTTTGGTATCAGTGTGGCACTGGTCTCATAGAATGAGTTTGGAAGCATTTGTTCCTCTGTAATTTTTTGAATAGTTTGAGAAGGATAGGTGTTAGCTCTTCTCTAAATGTTTGGTAGAAGTCACCTGTGAAGCCATCTGGTCTTGGACTTCTGTTTGTTGGGAGTTTTAAAATTCCTGATTCAATTTCATTACTGGTAATTGGTCTGTTCCTATTTTCTAATTCTTCTTGGTTCAGTCTTGGGAGATTGTACACTTCTAAGAATTTGTCCATTTCCTCTAGTTGTCCATTTTGTTGGCATATTGTTGTTAATAATAGTCTCTTATGATCCTTTGTATTTCTGTGGTGTTGGTTGTAACTTCTCCTTTTTCATTTCTGATTTTATTGATTTGGGCCCTCTCTCTTTTTTTCATGATGGCTAAAAGTTTATTAATTTTGTTTATCTTTTCGAAGAATCAGCTTTAAGTTTCATTAATCTTCTCTATTTTTTTTAGTCTCTGTTTCATTTAGTTCTGTTCTAATCTTTATGCATTCTTTCCTTCTATTAACTTTGGATTTTTTTTTGTTCTTCTATTTCTAGATCCTTTAAGTGTAAGGTTAGGTTGTTTATTTGAGATTTTTCTTGATTCCTTGGGTAAGCTTGTATCACTATACACTTGTCTTTTAGATCTGCTCTTACTGCAACCCATAGATTTTGGATCATTGTGTTTTCATTTTCATCTTTCAGACATTTTTTGATTTCCTCTTTGATGCCTTCAGTGATCTATTGGTTGTTTGATAGCATATTATTTAGCCTCCACATGTTTGTGTTTTTTGCAGTTTTTTTTTTCTTGTAGTTAATTCCTAGTCTCATAGCATTTTGGTTGGAAAATGTGCTTGATATGGTTTCAGTTTTCTTAAATTTACCAAGGCTTGTTTTGTGGTCTAGCATGTGGTCCATCCTGGAGAATGTTCTATGTGCCTTTGAAAAGAATGTGTATTCTGCTGCTTTTAGATGGAATGTTCCATGTATATCTATTAAGTTCTTCTGATCTAATGTGTCCTCTAAGGCCAGTATTTCCTTATTGATTTTCTATCTGGGTGATCTGTCCCTTGATGTAAGCAGAGTTTTAAGTCCCCTACTATTATTGTGTTACTGTCAATTTCTCCCTTTATGTTAGTTATTGTTTGCCTTATGTATTTAGGTTCTCCTATGTTGGGTGCATATGTATTTACAGTTGTTATATCTTCTTGGATTGATCCCTTTGTCATTATGTTCTTCTTTGTTTCTTATAACAGTCTGTTTTAAAGTCCATTTTCTCTGATATTTGTATTGCTACTCCAGCTTTCTTTTGATTCCCATTTGCATGGAATAATTTCTTCCATGCCCTCACTTTCAGTCTGTGTGTCTTTAGATCTGAAGTGAGTCTCTGGTAAGCAACATATATATGGGTCTCGTTTTGTATTCATTCAACCACTCTATGTCTTTTGATTGGAACATTTAGTCCATTTACTTTTAAAGTAATTATTGATATGTATGTTCTTATTGCCATTTTGTGAATTGTTGTGGGATTATTTTTGTGGGATTTTTGTTGTTGTTCCTTTTGTCTTCTTTTGTTCTATTCTCTTGTGATTTGGTGTCTATCTTGAGTGTTATACCTGGATTTCTTTCTTCGTTTTGTGTGTGTTATCTATTATAGATTTTTTGTTTTCCTTGCTGCTTTTAATATTCTCTCTTTATCTTTAATTTTTCCATTTTAATTACAATGTGTCTTGGTGTTGTTCCTCTTTGGGTTAATATTGTTTGGGACTCTCCATGCTTCCTGGACTTTGATGTCTATTTCCTTTCCTAGGTCAGGACATTTTTTAGCTATTATGTCTTCAAATATGTTCTCAGTCCCTTTCTCTCTCTCTTCTCCTTCTGTAACCCCAATAATGCAAATGTTAGTAGACTTGATGTTGTCCCAAAGGTCTCTTAAACTGTCTTCATTTCTTCTCATTCTTTTTTTTGTTTGGCGTCAGTGATTTCCATTACCTTGTCTTCCAGCTTGCTGATCCTTTCCTCTTTATAATTTAGTCTACTGTTGATTTCATCTAGTGTATTTTTCATTTCAGTTATTGTAGTCTTGGTCTTTGTTTGGTTGTTATTTGTATTTTCTAACACTTTGTTGTTAAATACTTCTAACTTCTCAATCTGTGCATCCACTCTTCTACTGAGTTCTTTGATCATCTTTACGATTGTTACCCTGAACTCTTTCCCAAGTAGATTGCCTATCTCTATTTCACTTCTTTTTCTGGGGTTTTATCTTGTTCCTTCTTTTGGAACATGTTCCTCTGTCACTTTATTTTGCCTAACTTGCTGTTTTTTTTTTTTTGTACGTGGGCCTCTCACTGTTGTGGCCTCTCCTGTTGCGGAGCACAGGCTCCAGACGTGCAGGCTCAGCGGCCATGGCCCACGGGCCCAGCCACTCCGCGGCATGTGGGATCTTCCCAGACCGGGGCACGAACCGGTGTCCCCTGCAACTGCAGGCGGACTCTCAACCACTGCGCCACCAGGGAAGCCCTGCTGTTTTTATTTCTATGTATTTGGTAGGTTGGTTACATTTTCCAGCCTTGCAGCAGTAGCCTTTTGTAGGAGATGTAGCTATGCGTCCCAGCAGTGCACTCCACTCTTGTCACGGGAGCTATATGCTCTAGGGGTGCCCCCCTATGTGGGCTGCTTGGGTCCTTCTGTGGTGGTGGGCTGACTACTGTGGGAAGTCTGATAGGCCTGGCTGGTCCCTGGTCCAGTTGGTTGCCAGGCCCTCCTTGTTTGGAGGCTGCTGACCATTGGTTTTTGAGGCTGTGTCATGAGGTAGCTGGTGGTGGAACCCCAGACGGCGAGTACTCGCTCACTGATGGGCTGTCAGCTTCCAGGAGATCTCAGGGTTGGTTCCTGCCCAGTGGTGGGTGAAGCCATGTTCTGGAGCTAGTGATGACCTACCCATAGGCAGAGCGATGTCCTGAGTTCTGCCTGCAAGGCCCAGGGTGTCCCAGAGCTGTTATTGGATGGGAGTGGTTCCTGACACCCCTGGGTGTGGGGTCTGGGGTATTCTGAAGCTTGTGTTCACCTGCTGGTGGGCAGGGCCAGGGCCCAGCCAGTCCCAGGGCTGGGGCTGGGCTGTTGGTGGGTGGGCTGGGTCCACAGGCTGTGGGGCTGCAGTTGTCCTGGGGCTGGTGTCTGCCCTCTGGTCTGTGAGACTGATCCCAAGGCTAGAGCAGGTTCATGGGTGAGTGAGGCCAGGGATTCTGGGGTTGGTGCCTGCCCACTGGTACGTGGATCTGGATGCTAGTGTCTCTGGTTGCAGGGCCCTGGGGTCCCAGGTCTAGGCCTGCACACTGGTGTGTGGGGACAAGTTCCTTGGCCCTCTGGTGGCAGGGTCATGTCCAGGGGAGGCTGTGGGCTCAGTGAGTCTTAAGGCAGCTTCTATGCTGGTGTGTGTGTACAGGGGGCTTTGTCCCTGCTTACTGAGTTGTCCCAGTGTTGGTGACTATAGACTGGTGTGTGGGGGCAGGGCTGGGTCCTGAGGCTTATGAGCTAGAGGGAAGATTCCAAGTTGGCGCTTACAAGCACCAGTGTCCACGTGGTAGAATGAGCTCCCTCAAATGGCTGCCCCAGTGTCTATGTCTCTAGGGTGAGCTCAGTTGCCTCCTGCCTTTCTAGTAAACTCTCTAACATAAGCAGGTTAGGTCTCACCCAGGCTCCTTTCAAACCACTGCTTTTGCACTGGGTCCCAGAGTGTGTGAGATTTTGTGCATGCCCTTTAAGAGTGCAGTCCTTTTATGTTTCTCAACCTTGGAGAAGTGGCCCTCTGTAGGAGATGTCCTATGCATCCCAGCAGTGTACTCCCCTCTTATCACCCAATGGCTAGGGACCAGCTGCTCCCAGGATAGTGTCTGGCCTGCATTTGTGGACTCTGTCTGCATCCTGTAGGACTTTAGTTTTCTTGCTTCTGGTGTCTGCCCCCTGGTGGTTGAAGCTGGTCTGGTCTAGAGACTTGTGCAGGCTTCTAAGCAGGAGGGGCTGGTGCCTGCCCCCAAGGGGCTGGAGTTGGTCTTGGTCCTCTGGTGGGCAGGGCCACGTCTAGGGGCGTGTCTAGAGGTGTCTGTGGGCTCAGCAAGTCTTTAGGAGCCTGTCTGCTGATGGGTGGGGCTGTGTCCCCACTCAGTTTGTTGTTTGGCCTGAGGAATTCCAGCACTAGAGCCTACAGGTTGTTGGGTGGGGCCAGGTCTTGGTGCTAATGACCCAAGCAAGATGTCTCCCTCCAGTGAGAGTTCATATAGATGAACACTCCCCCATATCTCTGCCATCAGTGTCTATGTCCCCATGGTGGGCAAGAGCTGCCCCCCACCTCTCCAGGAGATGCTTCAAGACCGGCAGGTAGGTCTGGCCCAGGCACCTATCAAATTACTGCTTTTGCCCTTGGTCCTGGTATGCATGAGATTTTGTGTGCCCTATAGGAGTGAAGTCTCTATTTCCCCCAATCCTGTGGGGCTCCTGCAACTAAGCCCCGCTGGCCTTCAAAACTGAATGCTCTGGGAACTTCTCTTCACAGTGCTGGAACCCCAGGCTGGGGCTCAGAACACTCATTCCTGTGGGAGAACCTCTGTAATATAATTATTCTCCAGTTTGTGGATCACCCACGCAGGGGGGATGAGATTTGATTATATTATGAGTCTGCCCCTCCTACCAGTCTCATTGTGGTTCCTTCTTTATGTCTTTAGCTATAGAGGATATTTTCTGGTAGGTTTGTCTTTTTAAATGATATTTTCTGGTAGGTTTCAGTCTTTTTAAATGATGGTTGTTCTGCAGATTTTTGTTATTTTTGTGTGCTCCTGAGAGGAGGTGAGCTTAGGGTCCTTTTACTCTGCCATCTTGGCTGCTGTCCCTCTGTACCTTTCTAGTAAGATTTTAAATGAAGAAGTGTGAGTTTTCCAACTTTTTCAAGATTGATAGTCTAGGTCCCTTGAATTTCTGTATGAATTTTAGAGACCATGTTGTCAATTTATGCAAATAAGCTAGCCGAGATTTTGGTAGGGATTGCATTTAATCTGTAGATGAGTTTGGGGAGAATTACCACCTTAAGTCTTCCAATCCATGAATATTGTCTTCTTTGTTTCCTTTCAACCATGTTTTGTAGTTTTCAGAGTATGAGATTTGCACTTCTTTTGTTAAATTTATACCTAAGAATTTTATTCTTTTTTATTCTATTGCCTATGGAGTTCTTTCTTTTTATTTTAAACCACTGTATTAAGGTATGATTGACATGCAAAAGCTGTACATAGTCTGTACAATTTGATGAGCGGGAGTAAGTATAAACTAATGAAACTATCACCATCATTAAGGCCATAAACATATTCAACAACTTCCAGAGTTTCCTCCCACCCTTATTATTATTATTATCATTTTCTTGTGCTCGTTCCTGATTTTAGTAATTTGAGCTCTTTTATCCTGAATTAATTTAGCTCAAGGTTTATTTTGTAGATTTTTCAAAGTCAAAATTTTAGGTGCACTGATTGTATTGTTTTTCTATTTTCATTAATTTCTGCTCTAATTTTTATTTCCTTCAGTCTGTCTGCTTTGGCTTTAGTTTGCTCCACTTTTCCCAGTATTTATAGGTGGAAGGTTAGGATATTAATTTCAGGTTTTTCTTCTTTTTTAATGTAGTTGCTTGCAGATAAAAATTTCCTTCTGACAACTACTTTAGTTACATCTCATAAATTTTGTTACATTCTTTTCATTTCCATTCACCTCAAAGAATTTTTCTAATTTCCCTTGTGATTTCTTCTTTGATCCAGTACTTATTTAGGAGTGTGTTTAATTTCCACATAATTGTAAATTCCCCAAATTTGTTATTCCTTCCTAATTTCAGTTTGCTGTGGTCACAGAGCATACTTCGTGTGATTTCAATACTTCTAAACCCATTGAGGCTTGCTTTCTGACCTTCCATCTAATCTATACTGCAGAATGTTCCATGTGCACTTCAGAAGAATGTAAAGATTCTGCTGTTGTTGAAAGCATCCTGCAGATGTTTGTTAGGCCTAGTTGGTTTACCGTGTCGTTGAAGTCTTCTGTTCTCTTGTTGATCTCATGCCTCATTGTTCTATCCATTATTGAAAGTGAAGTATTGAATTTTCTGTTACTGTTGAATTACCTTTTTTTCCCTTCAAGCCTGTCAGTTTTGCTTCATGAATTTTGGGAATATGCCAGTAGGTACATCCATGTTAATAATTATTATACATTCCTGATAAATTGACATTTTATCATCTTTCCTACTAGTACATTTTTGTTTCAAAGTCTATTTTGTCTGATATTAGTATAGCCACTCCATCTTTCTTATGGTTGCTATTTACATATATTTTTCTGTCCTTTTACTTTCAACCTATTTGCATATTTGAAAGTGTCTTGTAGGCAACACACAGCTGGATCTTGTTTTCTTGTCTATTTTTGTCTTTTGGATTATTTAATCCAGTCACACAACATAATTATTGATGTAGTTGAATTATACATGAGTTGAACTTATTTCTGCCATTTGTTTTCTAAATATCTTTTTTATTGCATTTAATAATTGCTTTATACTTTATTGCTCTACTTCTGCTTCTTTTGTATTACACAAATATTTTCTAGTATAACATTTTAATTCTATTCTTTAGTTATTTGAGTTACTTCCTTAATGGCTTCACAAGGGCTTATACATACCTTATCGGAATATACAACAGATTTATACTAACCCAGTTTCAATGAAATATAGAATCTTCTATATAGCTCTATTCTCTTCCTCTTTGTGCTTTCTGTTATATATGTTACATCTATTTTATAATTGCAACTGTTTTTATAGTTGTTTTATATAACTTAAAGTCTAAGAAGAGCAAATATATATAGTTACATTTTCATATTTATTATTGGTGTCACTTGTTCCTATGATTTCAAGTTACTGTCTCCTGTTACTTCCTTGCTTCCGTACAGCTTTGCTTCCACCCACCTTTGTGCTGATATTGAGAAATATTACATTTTGTTTTACTCCCAATAATACAATTATACACATTGTTTTACATATTTGCTTTTTTAATCAGCTAAGGGATGAAAGGAAAAGAAATATGTATTTATATTCTTTTATAATTACCTTTACTGGTGTTTTTTTCTTCTCATGTGTATTCAAATTACTCTCTAGGGTCACCTTCTGAAAGGATCTGAAGCCTTAAGAACTTCCTTCAGCCTTTGTTGTAAGGTGGGTCTGGTAGGAACACATTTTCTGTTACCTGGGAATGACTTTATTTTGGTTTCATGTTTAAAAGATAGTTTTGTGGGATATAAGATTCTTAGCTAATTTTTTTTCTTTGAGTACTCTGTCAGCCCACTGCTTCTAGTCTCATTTGCTTTGCATTTATTCTGAGGGATAATATTGTTGGATGTAGAATTCTTTTTTTTTGTTTTTGCTTTTTTTGCAGTACATGGGCCTCTCACTGTTGTGGCCTCTCCCGTTGCGGAGCACAGGCTCCGGATGTGCAGGCTCAGCGGCCATGGCTCACGGGCCCAGCTGCTCCGTGGGGTATCTTCCCGGACCGGGGCACGAACCCGTGTCCCCTGCATCGGCAGGTGGACTCTCAACCACTGCGCCACCAGGGGAGCCCTGGATGTACTGTTCCTTTTCTTCCTGTACCTAATATATGTCTTTCACTGCCTTCTGGTCTCCATTATTTCTGATGAGAAGTCAACTGTTAGTTATATTGTTTCTTTATATGAAATAAATCATATTTTCTCACTGCTTTCAAGATTTTCCCAACAGTTTGACTCTTAAGTGTCTAGGTGTGGTTCTCTTTGTGCTTATCCTGGGTTTTACGGAAGTTCTTGAATCTGTAGGTTAATCTTTTTCATCAAATTTAGGAAGTTTTCAGCTATTATTTTCCCCAATATTTCTTATGTCCTCCCCTCCTCCACAGACTCCCATTACATATATTGACATGCTTGATGTCCCACGGATTTCAGTATAAATCTTGCCTATAACAAAATGGGGCCCTCTCTTTACATTTTTTCTGATTCCATTTAATTTTCAAAACTTAGTTCACTGGCTATTAGTTAAGAATTAGGTATTATATTCTTTCAGAAATAGTATTTAGATCTTTGTTCTGAATACAGAGGAACGTAAGAGATGACAAAAGTGAAATAGTAAAAGTCAACTGATATGAAATGGAAGAAAACTGTTTCCAGTTACAAAATAAGAATTCTCTTCATAAATAGTAACTAAAAAGGAAAAATGAGAGAATGACAGTGGAACAGTAGTGTTCCTCTGAGACAATGTTTATAAAACCTTAAATGTAATCTTTAATGAAAAAGTCATATGCATTATATAAAAAGGGGTCATTATGAGTGATGTGGAGATACTTACATATGCATTCTTAAAAATACCACATCCCTTATACAGATTTAAAATATTTTTTAGCTACATTTATGAGCCTTTCAAAAGAATGGCGCTATGTCAACTAAAGGACAACCAATAAATATAATTAGTTCTTCATCAACACAGTAAGGTTAACAATACTAAAATACTTTCCCTCATAGGCAAATGTGTAATTAGCAAACAATGTACAGCACCGAAACAAGAAAAAGTGTTTTAAGTTTAGTTATTTTGGTAGGTTTTTCTAATACACATAATTGTCAACAATTTATTATAAAAAAACCTACATATACAATTAATAAATACTTGATCAAGTCTTTTAAAATATAATCAGAATGAAATGTGTAGAAAAAGACATTTCAAAGTCATAGCAGTTACTACTATCACAATATTTAATCATTTTTACAATAGGTCTGCTGGTTCATTTCAATTCAATCCATTCTCAGAACCATCACATTTCTTGCTGAATTTGATTTAGAGCAAAAGCAAGTTGCTTAATTTTTATTTCCATTGCTTTTTTGTTCTTGCATGTTTCTTCCAGAAGTCCACGCATTTCTTCTTCAACTTGATGAACCTAAATCAACATATAAATTTTATAACATTTACATTTCTTAATGAAAATGTATTTTAAAAAATGCAAAAAAGTGAAAAATTTATTCTTATACATTTTGTATTTTGTGATGTCCATTTAAAGCACAGAGGTTAATAAAATGTTAACTTGTTCAAATACTAATAGGGAAAATGTTATACTGTATACAAAGTACTTACATGTGTATTATCCATTTATTTCTCATAGGTTCTTGTGATTAACACATGGTAATTTATTTTAACTCTATTTTATAATTTAGAAAACTTGTTCAAGTTGTGTAGCTTCTCAGGAGCATATTTGGATGATACCAGTCTTCTGACTTAATCTTTCCACTGTCCTGTGCTGATTATGAATGCTGAATCATGAATTTGACTTTAAAAACTGAAACAACCTCCGTTTCCAAAGAAACTCTTTAAACACTGCATTTCTAAAATTGCTGGTGGTGGTTATAAATTACCATCTTTTTGAGAGATCATCTTATGATTTTATTGTTAACCTACATTCTCCTAGGATTCAATGTATTTGATACTATTAATTTCTGCTTGAAACTCTCTGTCCTATCATACAACATTCCTGAGAGTACTACCAATATCATCATCCCTTTCTGTTTACTTCCCTCTTCCTAATCTCTAGTACAGACTTCCTAATTTTTTTCCCTTTGAAAACATTTTTCCTAATTTAAATGATCACCTCTACGTGATGCCTTACAATTTTTTTCATGATTACCGCATTTAAGCTTTGGTGAAATTTTTCTATTCTCTAACAAACACCTTCCTTTGATATTACATCATATTGGCAAGATGTCCATAATCAAACACAGTATTTTCTTTTTAGCTAAAGGCCTAATTTTATACTTTATTTAGTAATACCTAATGTACTCTTGTTCAACAATCGGTAGATTTTAAATAAAATATCTGAAACATCTGTTAACTTGAAATGAAACAAAGAACTAAATTTTGAACAAGTTATATTTCCTTATTCATTGTGATTATTTCCAAAGACCTAAATCCCCCTTTCTGGTTACATAGACTCCTGAAGGTAATGTCATTTAATTATACAACCTTGATTATAATATAGGAAGTATCACTTCCCTTTTCTATTAACTCTTTTCCTTTTCCAGTTGCTGATTTATAAATCTCCAGTCTTAAAGATATCTGTTTCTTATTATTACTTCAAAATCAGGGAAAAATGGAAATTTGTAACTGTCTGCTCATCTAGTGGATCTTAACAGAGGGGTCATATCAGAAGCACCTGTTGAGAAAAATACCTGGGTCTGATCCCAGTCTTAGTGAATGAAAGTCTGAGGGGGAAGCACATGCATATGTATTATTAAAAAGCTCTGCAGGTAATTTTGATGTTTGCCTCTGATTTATTATCATCCTAACCCATTCCTTTGTCAATGATATTAAAATGAGAAATTTGATAGTTTTGAACCCTAATTGATAATAAAACACTCCTTGAGAACTTGTCCTAGGTAGTGATGGATTGTATTTAACATTCACATTCTCATCTTGCCTATGTGTAACCAAAGGGGCTTCCAGCTGAAATTGGCTAGGGATACAGAAATTTTTATCCAGAGTTCATGGAGCAGGTGCACATCAGAATCAAACTTATAATCTTGGTTTCATTAAAATTATATTCTACAACTAATCTAAGTATTACCGACATTTTGGTCTGGCTTCATGATTGTACTGGCAATTTTCTTCATATCTATTTGGTTATTAAATCATGCTTCCTTTTCTCTTTTACCATTGTCAAAGATCCAATTTACTTAGCTATAACAATTTAATACTGATTATCAAAGTGAATTTTACTTACAGTACCTTTAAATTTGCAGAATCAATACATTTCTGCTTTTCACTTGCCAGTTGTATTATTTCAGCTTGATGAGCTTCAACAATTGCATCAACTTGTTTTTTAAATGCATCATCCATACTATGAAGCATTTCTATTGCATCCCTTAAAAACAAAACAAACCCACATATCTACTGGTACATATAAAAATTAGGCTGTTTTTTGCCTTTTTAGATGGAAGCTCTTATATTCATATTTTAATGGAAGCATAACTCCATTAAATAGCAAAGGGCCATCTTGGGTAACTAAAGATATAAGTAGTTCACCATCCAACAGAATCTTAGTAACAGAATAGAGTAAGGTAACATCAATGGAAGTTTGTTACACTATTACCCTCTGAAAGTTAGAGTACATTGGTTCTCATTTATTTTGAGTCTAAGAATATGGTTTATAAGCACCTTCATAGATGCTACTATCAATCTTTTTTTCCTCCATGTATTAGCAGTGTGATAATAATTTGAGGTATATATACTATAGGAAGGTTCAAGTTTGTAAGCATATATGTCTGACTTCCCTATGTTAATGCTTAATGGGTAAAACCCTATGTTAATAAATTATAAACAGTATTCACAAAATTTTAGTGCTAAAAGTTTCTTATAGGCCAAATACCCATTCCTTTATATTAAGTATGAATAATTTTATTAAAAACGTTAAGTCCATAATGAACAAACTTCCTGGTTTTGGCACAGCCCATTGTAATAGTGGATTGAACATTGGGACTGAAACCAAGCAGGACCCTGTGGGGCTCCTGGGCATGGAAGCCTTTCTGTGTCCCCATTTCTTGTTTGTAGGGAATAGACTCCAGCCTCCATGACCTTCCCTGAGTTCCAAAGGACAGATTCAAACAGTTGCTAATGAGGGAAGGGAGGGGATGCAGAGACTAGGGAGAAGACCACCTGACACCAGATTAAAGGAACCAGAGAAGCTCATCAGGAGACCATCTGAGGCCAGATTAAAGGAGTGCAGGCACTGCACACACCCTGATCCTTATTAGCTGCTCCGCCCTTGAACCATTGCTATAAAACTCCTCACTTCTCAGGCTGGGACACAGTTTTTTGAGGCACAAGCCTGTTGTGTCCCCCTTTGCCCAGCAAAGGAATAAAGCCATTCTTCTCTATTTCACCTGAAACTCTGTCTCTGAGACTTGATTTGGCACCAGCGTACAGAGGATGAGTTTTCAGCATCAGGACCATGAATCAAAAGTCTTTTTTTTTTATTCCCAGTTGCAACAGTTGGTAGCTATGTGACTAAGGGCGAGTCACAAACTCTGTGTTTAAAGTTTGTCAACTATAAAACACAATAGTCCTGCCTGTTCAGCCAACCTCACAAAATTATTGCTGGGTTCAAAATAAGATATAAGAAAAAAATCGATTTATACATTATAAGAAACTATGCAAATAAAATCTATTCTTATGAATAATTTACTTATTTTATTAAAATTCCATTAAATTAAAAATCATATTATCAATCTTAGTCATAAAAGCATTAATGTATAAAATCAGGCCTTTATTGTTTTGCTCTTAAAGACATGATAAACAATGCAATATAAGAGATTCTAAAAATTGTCAGGCTTTATGATTTTTATTAAGTTTAGGAACTGCTAGTTATATGAAATGATTGTTTCTTTTAGGATCAAAAGGACTCCAAACTGCAAAGCTGTGACCAGCAGGAAAGAAAACTGCAATAGGTTCCAAGTCAAGGTCTCTGTATTAGTGCTTGGTTGTAAAGCAAAGTGGAACAGGGTCCATTAGCAAATAAACAAATGACTGTATTATCAATCAAAACTTTCTGGGGAGTAAAATAACACCTTTTCAAAGAATTAAAATATGAGAAATCAAATTTCCAGGTTCTATTAGACTTGATATAATGGGAACCTATCTCTCTCTATATGAGATTTTTGGGCTACCTATATGCCATGTTATCTATGCCATTCTTATCTTGACATGAGCACTGGTCACTAAACCATGCTACCTAATTTTTAAGGCAGTCAACTTTGTAAATTATTTTAACAAGTCTAGTTATACAGCTTACAGGGTAAAACCCTCATTTCCTCTAGAGTATTTTATAAAATCCATAAAACAATGGCATATATGTATACATTTCCTTCCCCTTCTTTAAAATCAACTCTTATCCTCAGCTGGTGCAGGCCAACTGCTACCTAAATCTGTTTTAGCTTCTTCAGGAGCTCACTGTCCCTGGTAGTCAGTGATTTCCTCCTCTAAACTCCACATACAACAGCCAAAAATATCACTTGCTGCTTTCATTCAAACAGAGTTTGAAAACAATAATCACAGTAATAAAAATGAAATATTTATACAGCAATTACTATGTGTCAGGCACTATTTAAATGCTAAATAACCCATACAAACCATATATATATACATAAATACACATATATATAAAGTTTAAACCTCACATCAAACATTAAAGTAGGAACTATTATAATCATTTTATAGATGGAATGGAAATAAAGTACTTGGCAAATACCTATGTGCAGCATGTTTTTACCCTCCTCACCCCCATCCCCCCGCCGTCCTACACAACCCACCCATCCCAATTCAGTTTTATGTTTAAAGATATCCCACATACTTTAGGACTTAATCCTTACTTTTGCAGTTCAATACTTTTGTCTCTTTCTGCTTTAAGTTTCCTTTCTTTGTTTTCAAAGTTTTCTTTCACTTCTTTTACTTGCATTTCAAGATGACACAGAAGCTCTCCTTTATCATGCCACTTCTGATTAAGTGTACTAATATGAGAAGAAATAATTTAAAAAATAAAATTGGTTATATGAAATTATTAAGCCACATGTAATTTCTCAACAGGAAATTCGTAAAATACCTGTAAGCTTTTCTAATTTCTTCAAGTTCTAATTCCTTTACTTTCAACTGCTGTTTCAGTTTTTCTTTTCTTTCATTGTGTCTTTCTAGTTTCTCAATTATTTCATCCAGTTGTGAAGATTTTTCATCAAGTTGTTCTTGGGTACATTTTTGTATTTCAGTGATCTTTTCGTGTAATATTTTGATTTGTTCCTCTCTTTCCTGTAAACACTTCATTTTTACAGAAAAAAAAATCATTATTTAAAAAAATAATTATTTTTATTAATCTTGAATGTCTCATTTCCTAATTAATTCAATATGGTTTAAAGTTATAAAAACTATAGATTAAAAAATAAATTGAACATTCAAAGAATGTTTTAGAAAAGATTTACAGAACATTTTAAAAATCACAATCAATAAGGAATAGCACTACTATGTTTTAACTGCCACTAAGAAAGATGCACTATTTACACTTTTTATTTCATTAAGTGAGTAACTACCAACCACACAGAGGGAGTAGAAGGAAAAGAAAACTGCAATGAAAATTTCAATTAACATGGAATACAGCAAAGACTTATGTTCACTGTGCATGTATGATACAAATTAAAATGCTATTTCTACTATGCTAACAAGGGTCTTCTGCATTAGGATGAGCAAATACTTTAAAGTATGATTTCATCACTATTACAATGTCACATGAAAATAGGCTCTACATCCCCCAAAACTTCCTTTTATTATATCTTCTATACTGTGAGTCATACTTTATCCTCTATTTGCATATTACAAATCAGAGGATAATGAAAGCTCAAGACCGCCTTAGGCACTGTTAAGTGTTTGCAGGTATTAGGCCTTATATGGGTTATTTACTTCAATGAACATGTTTGCTTTAAGGGGGTATGCCTGGACGGCAGGAACAGCCCTGCTATAACACCAACTACTGATATTAGTCTCTGAAAGTGAGAAAAGATGAAATTGGCAGTTTTTGTTTTTACCCTGTTTCCCCTGCCCCACCTTGCCTTTTTTTCCCTTTGGGAAGAAGATGGAGGCAAACAAACAAATACTGAACAAGGCTAATTTAGGCATGAATTCATCACTATTTTAAAAAATGTGGTTCAATTCCTCAGTGTGTTATATATCTAAAAATTCTAAGCAAAGATATCAGGTAGTCTTCTAGTCTTGACCAACATTTGCATAAAAGGCATGAATTGTTTATTTTCTCCTCACAACTCTCGTACTTAAGAGTAATACTTAAGTAAGTACTTCGAGGAAAGCAGTCTTGACACATATTATATTAGGAATCCACAAAAGCTATAGAAGATTCTTATGAAAAACCCCATTAATAGAAAGAATAACATTGTAGCATCAGAGAATTTTGTGATCCATACTTAAAAGTACCAAAATAATACACAGGAGGAAACCAAATCTCAAAAGATTTGTTTCTAATTTCCATAGTCAGAAGCTAACTACAGGATCTACTTAATTGAAAACACTGAACTCCAAATTTTGCAGATTAGGTCATTATCCCTTTAAGTTATTAGCTATGATGAATTTACTGCTAAAAGAAATTATGCCTAGCTATCTCTGTATGTTCTGTGATTAGATGGAATGTACCATTAATGCTCATATCTTTGAGACTGATACAGTGTTCTTTAAAGTAAATGTACTAAGTTGTGAAAAGAAAAATGATGAGTTGAAAATCTGAAAACTTTTTTTTTTAACCAAAAATCTAAGACTAAAAGTCATCTGTTTTTTGGCTCCACTATTTATTCATTTCTAGTCATTTCCTCCCAAAACTCTGCTCAGAGATTAATAAGCAGTAGTCTTACTGTGGAAGCAGTTATGTCAACCACAAGTATTATATACCAAGTATAGATTTTTAAAACAAGAAAAAATGCTCACTGCTAAAAAATTTAAATAATTTTCAGCGTAGCTTGGCATGTATGACAGATATAATTGAAATTCTGGTTTCATGCAAAACCAAAAAACCAGTATAATTGTTTAGGGTTATACAGTTAAATCATTCACAGCCTAAATCTAGCTATGGATATAGCAACATGGTGATAAATATGTTTCTCTATTTTCTGTACTTGACGAAGTTAAGTTCTCAAGGAGTTTCTTAAAAATGACTAAAGGAAAAAAAAAATCAAATCTTAGGTAGTTATAATTACTGTAAAGAATGAGTTCCTAACTTTATGGGTGATAATCTCACTTACAAGTTTCTTAAAAACCCTTTCTCAGCTATTTTTATACCTTAAAGATAATCTCTAGAAGAAAATTTTGGAGTTCAAATTTGATTCACTGTTCAAGCTAACTTTCAGAATATTTCTTTGGAAATTTTCATGTAAGATACTTTGAAACAAGTGATCCTGTTAGTATTCTCTCTTAAGATAGGCCATATTGAAGAAGAGGGTAAAAACGGTTTCCCTTGGGAACAAGCAAGAATCTTTTACATTCTTTCTATTCAGATACTTTAAAATATAGGATAGCAGGTTCTGTCATAATTTCGAAATGTGAATTAGCAATATTGGAAGATACTAAACAATGAAAAGTTTAAATAAAATATTTGTTTTTGTGGTTCCTAACCCTTTATGGACACTACTTCCAATTATTTCAAAGGGCCATAACATTTTCCATAAAGTTTTGAGGTAAAAGTAATTTCAAGTTAATAAGTTAATAAATAAATGTCATATATAACTTTTAAAAGCAAAGAGGCAAACATAAAAGAAAAAACATGATAATATGTCTTAAATTCCATAACAGCTGGGATGCACTGAGACAAATATTTATTATTATACTATGATCCACAGATCTTTCAAACTTTCCACATGTCCTTTTCCTATAATAAAATGTCAAACTTACTTCTTTTAATTTTCCAATGGTTTCAGTTTGGTCTTCTATGATTTTGCACTTAATTCTTAATGTGTCATTATCACGTTCACTTGCCTTTCGCAGAGATTCATTCTCCCTACACAAACTTTCAATTTGAGCCTCTAGTCTCCCATGATTTTGGGCTAGAGAAGATCCTAAGAAACAAACGTCATCAGTAAAAAACTTAAAAAGACCTTGGAGAATTTATATTTTATGAACATCTAATTTTACAATGTATAATATAGTAAATAAAAAGAAAAGCTGAATAAAGAAACAAAATATATAATAGTACAATATGAAGAGGAAAGGGGAAAAGAACAAAAAGGCCTTCTAAACAACTGTGGCTATTTGAGAACCTAAAACCACAAATCATGAACAAGTAACTCAGACATGAAATATTTAATGGGTCATGTTATGCTGTCCAAACAAAATCATATTATAGATTTCTATATGGAATGGACAAATGAACAATGTTCCATTTAGGCCAACACCTACTATTCATAATTGTGAAGTCTCTAAGAATGCCTTAAAATGGTGTATATCTCTTGCCTTATGGTGACTGGAAAGGGAATGAGACTGAGGGTAAGTTTATCTGAACCTAAAGTGGTTTTCATTCATAAACGATTTCACATTTCTCCACATATAACAACATAAATGTTAGCAACATTTTTAGCTAAAAAAAAATGAATGCTGCATATGTACAAATAATTTAAAATCACTAGATAAGAAAGAAATGTATACCTGTTCAGAAACGTAACCAAATTATAGTGGGGAAGAAAACCAACAGCAAAAAAATCAGAGCTATAACTTCGTAACAGGTGTAATAAACTACTTCCCAATTCCTAAGTATAATTTCATTCCTGTTTGACTGGCAAATGACTACTTCTCCTTTCATATACAGTGTCACCTTCTTTCTTGGTATGTCTAGGCAGAGTTAAGCCCTTCCTTTTCTAATACCCGGATTTGTTGGATTAGCAGAATGGGCTATTTTTTCCCTTTGAAAATTGAGAATTTTACCCTGTTGTGCCAACTCATGTCCCCATACTTTTCTTTCTGTCCTTAAACCATAAATTAGCGATTCCTTGGCTGCTAGTTCGGAAATAAGCTGCATTTTTTCATGCTTGAGAAGTTCTATTTGAATACTCTTCTGCTTGTCATCTTCACTTAAAATTTCAAGTGTGTTGATTTGATTCTGTATACCACCAAAACACATTGAAGAAAAATGCAAAGTAATTATTATATTTAAGCTTTTATTTTCTTTTTGCATTTTATAATGAGAAAAAATGCTATTTAAGCAAATACAAAGTAAATGTTCCTAAATTTTACATCAAAAAATGTTTAAATTTTATTAACTAAAGATAAATGTAGGTCATGAAATAAAAAGTCAAATTTTAAGAGCCTACTCCTTTAAATGCTCTGAATTTTATTTAATATCTTAAAAGAGCAACTACACATGTAATACTCAAAATTTCTCAACAAATATTGAATATTTATATCAATAGTCTAAAGGTTACTTATAGAAAGTGAGTCCTTTTGGGCAAAATACCACTAATATTTAAAATTGAGAGAACAGAAATAAAGTAATTAAAAAATTATTATAGTTAGGTATATGTAAAAACAACCACTACCACAAAATTAATATATCAACAATTCATGTATTTCCCAAACTTCAACTACCTGTATCACTGTAAAACTGGTACATTTACTTAGTATGCTTCTTAAAATTAATTCACTTATTTTACTTAAATACTATTTTAGTGTAAGCGATACAATCTGTGCAATCATGGTTTATCTCCTAATTATATTACTTTTCACACACGTTAAGAATATATAAGTAGTGTTATCTAGTTCATAATTGTGTACTTCCTCAAATCATCACAATATTCTTGAGAAAATGACATAAAAAATTAAAAAGGAAATATAATGTTACAATGTCCTACCTGTAAATTTGTTGCTGTTTCCTGTTTCAATTTAGAAACTTCTGCCAGCTTTGTTTTTTGTTCCTTCACCATACTGGTTAGATCTTTAATTAAAGAGGAAGATTCATTTTCTTTTCGTTGAGCCCAAACAAGAGCATGCTTGCTCTTTGCTAATTCAGTTGCAACATTTTCAAAACCATCTTTAACCTATATTTCAAAATTGCATTATAAATAGCAGTTCTGCAAATATTTGGAAAATACCTGTTTCTGGAAACAGCTTACTTCTTTCATTTTTAGAATCAGAATAAAATTGACAGATAATTGGCTTTGCAGGCTAGCCAGGCCATATGTGTTTGTGTTGTAAGTCCTCAACCCTGCTATTATAACATAAAAGCAGCCACAGATACTATGTAAACAAGTGGGCATGACTCTGTTCTAATAAAACTTTATTTATAGAGCCTGGAGACTTTAGTTTGCCAATCCCTGCTCTATAGTAATAGAGAATTCAGGTTTCCTAATTCCTATTTGTGCTCTCTTTACTTGACCATTTATAACCTCACTTAGCTTTGGCAATAGCACTGAAGATTAGCTATTATTTATGTGAAAAAATAAGGCTCTAAGAATTTAAGTAATTTGGTTAAGATCATATAGCCAACATGCAAATAGAGCTAGAATTCTAAAATGTAGTCTTCTTATCAAACCATATCTTGTTGATTCTGTTTTCAATAAAAAGCTAGACGCCATTCTTACATCTTTAAATCTTCTGGCTTCAACAGTTAAAGCAATACGGAATTCATTTTCTAAATCCATATACTGTTGGTTTAATGCATCAATTTTGTCTTGGTATTCTTTTATAACTTGTTCATGTTTTCTCTCTTCTTTAGCAATTTCTTTAGCTAAGGCTTCCTGGAACTCAGCTTCACTAAAAAACTCCCTTGTTTCAAGGTCTTTCCTGGATGAAAAACAAATAAAAATCACAGGATGCTGTTTATCTGGAAAGAAAAACTTTAAAGGTCTTTTAAATAGTTATTAAATGTTCTATATTCCCTATTGTTAAAGATCAGCTCCTCACTTTCACACACAGAAAACTAGAGATAGGATGGTAGATACAGAAAGAATATGAGTTTTGATTGCATATTCAGTGGTGACAGGGATAAGAGGAGTATGCCAAATCTTAACTTCACTGAGATAGTTCAGAATCATTTTATGGTTTCTAAAATTCTTTGGGTGCATTCACAGAAGTCAGGTTCTGTCTCACTGCATCTCCTACTTTGGTTGAGTCTTTGACATACAATAAATACAGTCTGACTGGTCCTGGTGGCTGGTTAATTGAAAACAACAGTTATGTGTGAAATTTCACCAATCTTTTAATATAGGGCCAGTTTTTTAATTTCAATGTGAATTCATTCTTCAGAGTTCTCCATTATTTTTCTTGAATAAATCAAACTCATAAAACAAAACCCATTACTTCTGGTTTTGGTTTCTTTAAACTAGAACATGTTAAAAGATATCTGAAAAGAAAATTAAGTGCCAATTTTTAGATTTTTGTGATTATTTGCCCCCCAATCTTTTATAGTTGTCTTGACCACACATATGATGACAATTTTCCCCAGAGCATCAAAATTTAATTTATATATTAAAATTTGATTTATACAAGGACAAAACCAAAATAGGCCTGAGAACAAACACAATTAACTCATGGCAATCATACAATTCAACTGGTAGTAAGCAGATAACTAGCTGAATGTGCTTAAATTACTGTGGACTCTAAAAAGCAGGTGTTGGCAAACTATAGCCCATAGACCAAATCTGGCCTGCTGTCCTTCTTGTGGGGAAGTAAATTTTTACTGAAACACAGCCATGCCCATTCATTTATGTGCTGTCTATGGTTACTTTTGTGGTACAAAGAGATAGCTAGGCATGACCTGAAAAGCCTAAAATATTGATATTTTCTATCTGGACCTTCACAGAGAAAGTTTGTTGAAGCCTGCTTCAAAGGGATAAAGAATACTGATAATTTAACAAGTAGTTACTTGGAAGTCAATTAAAACAGCTTTCTCTATAGTACAATGATCAATTTTTAGTTGGGCTTAGAGAAATGGAAAATGAGCTT